>NC_063193.1:15802988-15882988 GCF_017589495.1 Alosa alosa | reverse complement strand
AGGAGGCCCCCAGGTTCACAACCTCCCCTGCATCTTTCCGCTCCAGTGTTCCTGTCAAAAACACTGTTCTTTCCTTCTTCTTCTTCTTCTTCTTCTTCTTCTTCTTCCTCATCCTACCAGAGCAACGACAGCTAGTGGAGCCCTTTTTTTCTGTTGCCCTCTATGTTTTTTATCATCACTGGAATGTGTGTTGTCATGCCATGTCTTTGTAGTTTATCATCGGAGCTCTGTATTGTGAGCTTGTTCAGTGGTAGACGTTGGGAGCAGACGGGTACATTGGAGATGATTTCATAGTGCAAATGCTGGCTGACATTAAGTAGTGCTAAATGAACCATAGAGTCATTCATATCCTAAAACTAAATTGGCCTTAAAGAACAGATATTAATATTATTAGTTTTTAGTATTACTTTGACTGCACTCTAGAAGAGTGTGTTCCAATATATTCTTGGAGATGCTATTTGTGCCCTTTTGTATATTTGCCAATGAAGACTTTATTAAGATTTCCAATTATATGGATGTTTCCCTTTCACTCTGTCTGTCTGTGTTTATATTTGCTGTGCCAACCGTTAGGGAGTTCCTAGGCTGATGCTGCTATTATGTTTATGTGTGTTCCTGCAAACACTTAGCGGCTATGGGAGTCAGATTAGCGTTGGTAATCTCTGCTTCCCAACCTAGCAGACAGAGTTCATTCCCTGTCAGTCAAAGTCGAAGAGAAATAATAAAAAGGAACCACCCCTCAACTCCCCACCCATCACTATGCTTAGCAGTGGCAGATCAGAGATAAGCGCGATGGAGGCGCCCGATAAGGGCTGCGGGTTGGGTTATCAGCTCGGTGTCAATCCTCTTCAGAGCTAGCGGACGGAAGACCTGGCTATGCCTCTGAGTGAGCTCTGTGACAAGAGAGGCAGCACCTCATGGAAAACCACCCCACCTACACACACACACACACACCACACACATACACACACCTACACACACACACACACGCACACACACCTACACACAAGAGAGGCAGCACCTCATGGAAAACCACCCCACCTACACACACACACACACATACACACACCTACACACACACACACATACACACACCTACACACACACACACACATACACACACCTACACACACACATACCCCAACACTCGTACACACATGCACATAACACACGCACCAAGGGCTGCAACCGACGTCAGAGCCGTTAGCCACGCACGCTACTCGAATGCAAATGAGACTCTGACTGATCGTTAGTCACAGTGTGGGCGCTGTATACTAAACAAGCGGCATTGTGATTATTATTGATTGTGCCGGCCTGCGCTTTCATCCTCGGCCTGATAGAGTGGTTTGATGCCTAAATGGAGAGATTTACTCGCCATTTGCTCCTTTTATGCATGTAGCCGCGATGCGCTCCGGAGCGGTGGTTGTAATATTGTGTGGGCTCGACCGCTGAGAGACACAGCGGTTTTAGCTCAGTGCAGCTCCAGTCAGGCCTCCAGTAGACTCTGGTTTTAGAGCAAAGCACTGTAATGTCTTCTAACATTGAAAATGGAAGGAGATCAATGTAAGCAGTGCACTGTCAACAGGTACAGTATGTCTCCCATAATGTTGATGAATAAAGTCAGACAGACTAAATGCTGCATATTATAAACCTTAATTATTAAGCTCCTCAGTTATTTTTTGCTGCTGGTGGTCCCCATGTTGTTAAGCACGAGTGATTGTAATTAGATTACGAAGGTAGGAATAGGTCGGAACGTAGGAATTGTTATTTTAAGATAGAAAAGTAAACTGGTTACTAAAGGGCAGAGAAAACTATTTAGACTAAAATAACTGCTGAGAGACACAGATGCACACAACCTTATGACCGTACGCAGCAGCATACTTGGGACTGTATTGTTGTTTACAGTTCAGTTGCAATCACTTGAAACATGCACACCCAAACACAGTTCATATCTCCATTGAGCTGGGCTGGTTGTCAAATTATTAATCTGAGTTATCTAAATGATAGTCCAAAATAATGTCTGCTATGTTTAATGACCCATAAGTGAGCAAGCGAGTGAGACAAGGTGTAATTACCAAGTCATGCAGACCTTTCTTCAGCCTAGGTACTGATTTTCATCTTTGAGATGTATAGGCATGTTTAAGTCATATATTTCTTTTCAGAAGCGTGTCTTCGCCGACACTAGTGTTTTAGCCTCACATGGCCCTGAATTAAAATTACAGTCGCGCACAGTGCTGCTTTGGCAGGCCCTCGCCGATCCCCCTGCAGTTAAACTGAGTGTCCTCGACAGCTCCAGTAGGATAAGTGTGGCTTGCTTTGTTTGTTCACGGACTCCAGGTGCTCGCCTCCGGAGCCGCGTCTACGGGGGAAGAGAGGGGGGGAAAGAAATAAAAAAAATTGGGAACGGTGTTTAAATTGCAAATGATGCATCGCCATGGAGAGACGGTGGGAGGAAGGAGGAGGAAGGAGAGTGTGAGAGAGAGATAGAGAGAGAGAGAGGGATTGAGAGAGAGAGAGAGGGAGAGAGAGAGAGAGAGAGGGATAGAGAGAGAGAGAAAGAGAGAGAGAGAGGGATAGATAGAGAGAGAGAGAGAGAGGGAGAGGCGTCTGGGTCTGGCCCAGCTGCTGTGCTGTGGCTGGGTCTCTGCTGAGCCACCCAGTTTACTCCATTATTACCCAGATCCCCAGGGCGGCCTCGGGAGCCTCGCTGCACTCACGCCACTCTCTTCCTCAGGCTCAGCACAAATACACACACACACACACACACACACACACACACACACACACACACACACACACATGTGCACACACATGCAAATCAAGGCACTCAGACACAAATACACAAATGCACACAAAGACATACAGACACACACGGACCCACATACACACATGCATGCACATACACAAACATGCAAGGAATCCAGACACACACACACACACACACACACACACACACACACACACACGCATACTCACATGCAGATGCTTTATGATGTATGTGCTCACAAATGTGCATCTCTTCATAGGCACCTGCTCCTCCAAACTACATGCGCCTGACTCAGACGCGGACATTCTCACAACTGCATACGAGCAGGGGTGTCCAAACTACGGCCCGCGGGCAAAATGCGGCCGCTACGCACTTTAATCCGGCCTGCCGAGCATTAATAGTTTATCATATATCCGGCCCGCCACGCTCTTTAATAAGGCCTGGCGAGCATTTAATTAGGTTATCATAGGCCACTCGCTAATTTTTTCCATCAATAGACGACGTTGTGGTTAACTTTAGGCTACTGCAAACTGCTTTACACTCTTCTTAGAGAATGTTTACAATGTCAATGTCAAAACAGCTTGTTACATATAGTATCTCCATTGCAGCAGATCTAACTACGTTATGCTACTCCATTTAATTAGAAACACATTTGAGCATGCACGAGAGGGAGCGAGTGTAGCAGGTTCCAGCTGGCTTGTCATTGTTGATAATTGATATCTCCTTTTTATAAGAAACTTTTAAAAGGAAATCGCGATGGCAACAGTAGTTCCACTACTGACCATTCATAAACTGTGAGAGGGCACAGCCATAGGCACAGCACTAGCCATAGGCTATATTCGAGTGGAGCTGGCAAAAGAGTCTTAAAGTGCACCATTTATAAATGAATTAAACAGCAAACATCAAATTAACAGTATTTCTAAAGAAATTCATTTTATTCATAAATTACTTTGTTATTTAAATGATACAAAATGTTATATATATATTATATATATATATATATATATTTTTTTTTTTTTTTTTTTTTTTTTAACCCAATATGGCCCTTGACACCCCTGGCATACAGGCACATATATACAGCTTCTCCTTTTCAAAGAACATAGCGAGATTTTCAATGTTCTCTGTCAAACTCCCACACACACACACACACACAGAGGCACACGTGCACAGGAACACACAGTCCCACAGTCGGCCTAAATTGAATCAGTAGCTCATTTGGAGCAGGCCTGGTCTCAGCAGCTCAGTCAGGTGAATATTGCATGGCGCTGTAAGTCCTGATTAATTCCCCAGCATGTAAGGCATGTGGCCGGGGCGAGACAGAGCCGTCCTCCCCTCCAGCCCCCCACCGGTCTTTTTTTAACCTCTCACTCGCCTGCAATTAGGAGAGGGAACATTGAATTAGTCTGGTCACAAAGACTTGGCCTTATGTAACACCAGAGTCATTAATAGGGTTTGTGGATAGCCAGCTACGTTGAGGGAGACATTTTTTTTATTATTATTATTGTAAAATAGATATGTGCTCTCTCAAAGACATGGGTGTCAGCAGCATTGTGAAAAGATACAAGAGCTATTACTGCACAGGGATTTAATTAGCTTCTGAGTCCTATACTGAATTTTCAGCTCTGTCAAAGCCACATAAGCCCCAGTATCTTAGATGGGAATTAAATGAATAATGGATATGCTTCATATACAGTAGTTGCGTTCTCTGCAGCTATAATGTAATTATATATTGTGTAAACAAACTGTTGTCTAGAGATCTTCAAGAGCTTTCATAATCACAGCATGCTGTCATAGATCACTTTGACAGCCCTCTTTCCGAGCACACAGCCCTCTTTCCAAGCACTTCCATATGGTTAAAGCTATAGCTTTCCTTACAACCCTGTGCAAGCAAACGTCAGTATAGAATGGAAAACAGGATACATGTGGGATCACCTTTGACCCTGTGTGTGTGTGTGTGTGAAGCTCAGTCCCCACAGCAGTTTGTTTCAGTAATGCGCTACAAAGTGGAAGAAAATAGGCTATTCGAAACAGCGTTCTCACTTACCCCACCATGCATTGTGGGCCTTTTGTGATTCCTGCGAGAGAAAAGGGTTGTGTGTGTGTGTGTGTGTGTGTGTGTGTGTGTATGTCAGTGTGTGTCACCGTTGCTCAGTGCTCTTCAGATTGGGTTTCCGGGACCCTTTGCACACTGCTGGCAACTGTCGGCATCGGCAGAGTAACCGTAGAACACAGACCCAAGAAGAGGCAGGGTCTGCTTCTGTCTGTTTTTTGTTTTTTTTGAAAGACGAGCCCTCGGTGACCGTCCCGAGCTCCCTCCTTTTTTGTCACGCTCTTGTCTATTTTGACAAGCCCACTTAGTGGTGAAACAACACGCTGGCTCTGTCTCACAGCCAAACCTTGAGTCCCCCACACAAGCTCTCTGTGCTGCTGAGCGTGCACCTTCTGCCTGCTGCTGGCAGCAGGTACCGGCTGGCCTAGGCGTACACAGCCCAGTTATATTTCACTGTGCGCAATTAAACTCGTGTGCACTTGTAATTATTCTTTCATAGCGGGCTGCAGTGTTCTGATGTATCGCTCCAGTTGAAATCTGCATTATGCCTGATGAGTGTGTAATGGGTGCTGCTGTGCGGCTGGGCTCTAGCAGTTGCTCTGTTTTGAACGGAGTAGCATGTGTTGATTACTCATTGTCTCTTTGGTGTCACCAACTGCTCTGGTTCTGTTCTCTGACACAGCACTTACTATATGACACTGTACTGTAGTACCCTTTCAATCTGTTCCTAGAGTTTTCCGGTTTCAAAGTTCAAAGTGAGTACAGATAAGTTGTAATGAAAATGTACTGGACTTTAGTGTAGTGCTCTATAAAGTGTCAATATTAAAAATTTGTTGTTCTTTGTTTATCCCTGAGTTGCCATTAGCTCAATATTGTTTTCTGTCCCACCTGAGATGCCGTAGGAGACGCACATTTGTTTATGTAGCTGGGAGGACACATACTGTCTGCTTTCTGGCTTGCTGCAAAAAGGACAGTGCCACAACAGCAACAGCGTGTGAGCCTGTCCCAGTGGCGCATGATGACGTTGCATTACTTCTGTTGCATTTGCAGCCGCATGTTGAAGTGAAAGGATTTTTTTTCTCCATTTTGTGTGACGCAAATGGGGACATTAGGGGCAATGAACTTAATGGGATGTCCAATCTCTGTTTTCAGTGCCTGTATCTAGGGGCCAGTAAAGCTGGACATAAACTCATATGTATTAAAGTGGATTAGCTGTGTCACTGAAACAGATGTGATCGTATCAGTGGCAGAGAGCCTCCCTGTGTTGTGGTTCTCACCCACGGAGGCGGCTGGCGTGGAGCAACAGTGCCCCCTGCTGCCTGTGAGCAGCGGTGCAGGTGGAGTTGGTGGGGGATGGTGTTCAGCAGCTAGGAAATGTTTAACCATTTCCTGTCCCTGCATCAGCTGTCTATCCACTGGGGGTCACTGTTCCAATTTGAAAGATTTTTGCTGGGTGGTTTTCTGCCACCAATAGCTCTGCTTCCCCTCCGAGCCAATGATAAGCCATCAGAGGAGAAGCAACAACACACAGGGCAGGTGATACTCTAATGGTGTTTTTTGGTCCTGGTTCCTGTTGTGCGGTGTAATGAATTCTTAATGTGATGGCTTCATGAAACCACCCCAGAAGTGCAGATAACAAAAAAAAAAAAAGCTATTGGGCTCCTTGACAAGGCTCCGTGTGGTTGATATTATTTTTGATATCCGCACAGCTTTTTATTACCTCATTACGGAGAAATGACTCCTGCTCTTCAAAGATTGTTTCTCTCAGGTGATGTGCACCTCACAGAGAAATTACCAAATTCATAATGCAGCCTAAAAGACGAGATTGTAATGGTGCCTTTGTCAAGCTGCTCTAGTTAGACGTGAGAAAAGAAGTCAGAGGTGAGACTGCTGCATATCCTCCTCGTTCTTGTTGTGGAGCTTGTTTACCTTGAGCCTCACCAGGCTGGGTGTGTTTTACTTTTTTTTTTCCAGCCCCGTTTTGCTGGCGGTTTTATGATACTGAGAAACAAACGAGGAGGCCCCCTTTGATAATATACAGTATGTGCCTTTAAAGTTGCAGAATCATTGCACACAATGGCAAGATTCCTTGTGCTCCCCTCCTGCCCCAGAGTCAGGAGCATGTTATGTAAAACATCATGGGATCTGCCATTTGCAAGACAAAACAGGGGGTGGCGAGAATGATAGCCTCGCAGACAATGGCCACAATGCCCTGGAGGTCTGTTGAAGAGACAGCAGCCGCCCCGCATCACCAGCCCCTCTGGGACAGCTTCCAGATGGGGGCAGGGCTCTCGGCGGAGACCCCCAGGGCGGGGCGGGGTAGGGGAGTTGGAAGGGTGTTCTCCCCTGGGTTTGGAGGGGGGTGGGCCCTAGGCTGAGAGGGTGCCCACGATGCGGTCCAATCCAATAAAGCCAGGCGGCCGAGCCACCAGGCAGCCCCTAAGTAGATTAGCATTGGAACAAGAAGCAGCGTGTGTGGCTGTAAGCGTGGGGATGTGTGTGTGTATATATATATATGTGTGTGTGTGTGCTGCTGCTGGCTCTGCCAGCTCTCTGGGCACGGAGGGGGAAGAAAGCACATTAGAGTTTTTCCTTTCTCACATTAAGCATGCATCGCCTATTCATAATTCACTTGCTTACACTCCTTGGGTACATGAGCGAGACTCGTCGAGATATTGCTGATTTTTCATAGGAAAGGGTTTTGTTTTGTGTTTTTTCTAGGCTTTGGGCTGTAGTTGTGCTGTTGCTGTGTGTGTGTGTGTGTGTGTGTGTGTGTGTGTGTGTGTGTGTGTGTGTGTGTGTGTGTGTGTGTGTGTGAATAGGGTCGGCGTTTGCCAAGAGCCTTTCAATGAGCCCTTTGTCATGTTCCACTGGCTCTCTCCTCACTGGTGTATTAGAGCGTTTGTCACCACTAAGTTGTGTTGTCAGTCGCTGGCACACTGGGAAGTGACCTTCTTTTGCTTTGTGTGAAAAAAACAACCCAAGGATGAGCACTGAGGATGGGCCACTGTCAGATAGGTTACAGACATGTGATAAATCCCACACAATGACAAGATGAAGAAGCTTCTAGAAAAAAAAAAAAAAAAAAAACGCCAACAACACTGCATCTCAGATAAAGGTGATGTGGGATGAATATAATTACCCTGAGAAATAACACCTGCCTCCTAAGTAATGAGCTTGTGTCTGCAAGGTAATTGGCTCGGTAAATGGCATTTTGATCAAGTGGTCAACAGCGGCACTCCCAAGGAGAGAGCCAAAGTCATAGGAGTCTCGCCGCACTCTTTGCTCATCCCTCTCTGTGCATACATGAAAGCTCATGGCGAAAGCCCAACGAGACCTTCGTCGGCTCTGGGAAGCTGAAATGCGCCTCCTACCCCAAAAGGCATGAAATATTCAACGGCAATTTCCCCTGTTTGAAATAATACCTTGAAATGTTAATGTGCTTGCAGCGCTTGTTTTAAGTGAAAACGCATCCCCGGGTGGTTGTGTTTGCCCAGCCTTGGTGTGGGCCACTGTTAAAATGCTGTCATACTGAAAGCAATACTATGCACTGGAGGATTAGGCCAAAGAGCTGTCAGAGAGAAAGATAGAGACAGACAGACAGAGAGAGAGAGAGAGAGAGAGAGAGAGAGAGAGAGAGAGAGAAAAGAGAGAGTGTGTGAGCGAGAGACTATTTTTAGTGCCCTAGCATCGAATGGAAAATGGAAAAAGAAACGAATTATCACACCAGTGCCTGTCTTGTATTCTCTTTGATTCAAGATGGCTGCCAGCGCGCTTCATCTGCTGGCGAACAGGCAGGTTTGTAGGTCTGACCACCTGAGGTTGATGTGTGTTCATACCCTGCAAAGAGCAGAGCGATGTTTCCTGTGTCAGCTGTCTGTCATCATCAGACTCTGCACCACTCAACCCCACCTACAGCGCTTTCCACCCAATACAGGAGTCTTTCAATCTATATCTCACACTTCACTAGACTTGTCTGTGTTTTAATAATGCTTTTGCTAGTGGTTTTATGCCTAGTTTTAGTAAAACGTGTGTGTTAAATGTAGAGCTTTGTGTTTAAGGTAGTCATTTTTATGCTAGTGTATGGCCATTGCAAGGCGAATGTTTGCCCAAATACTTCTTGAATATGAGCAACCTCCATTTGGTACTCATTTCTGAAATTTGCCAAACTCCAAAAACAAGAAAGAAAACAGACTGCGCCCAGCTCAGCTCAGCCCCCCCCCCCCCAACTCTCACTTCTCTCACTCTCTCTCTCCATGGCAGCATGTGTGCGAGCACACGTCACCGAGCAGCCAAGCGTCCTAACCACAGCTCTCCCGTCTTGACAGGGAGGCATTAAATGTTAGTGCCTTTGACGGCCGGTTTGTAACGTGGTTATTCCGGTCAGTGGGCTGGCCCTGGGCTCTTAGCATCCCTGCCTGCCTGTGGCAGCCCCTTTTATCTCCACTCGCACTTACTGTAAAAGAAAAAGAAAAAACAGTAGACGTGTAAAGCCGAAGGTGTACAACGCCGTGAGCTCAGCACATAAATATGTGGAAGTGGAAGGCTGTGCACTGTGCATCGTCTATTAATGTCTGCACATGTCCGCTGGATGAACTGTGCGAATGAGCTGTTTAGCATATAATGTTCTTGTGGTTTAAGATCTAGTACATATAGTGCATGGGAAATGGCATGAAGGATTGTCAGTATTTCAGTCTTTTACTAGCCAGTCAGTGATGGTGGGGAAGTTTTTTTCCTGTTCTGTGGGCACTGGGAGATGTGCTATTAGAATTATGGACTTATACATTTTCTTAAATAGTTAAATATATAGATATATAGACTTTACTTTACTTTATTTCTGCATTGTTGCACTGTTGACTTACTCATTTGCACTATCACCATGACCACTATCACCATTGCACTACCACCATGACACTCATTCACACAGAGCACCTTAGAGCACCTTACCATACCTTACTATGCACAGAGAATCACAGGCTCAGCCCCTGCCTCAGTCATTGCAAGCGCCTCTGATTTATTAATCACCACTATGTGGATACTGTTTTTAGAATTGATTTAGATTAAGTGTTAGTATAATTTGTATTTTTGTATATTTAGCATATTCTTTATCTTCTACTGTCCTTACTGCTTAGTTGTGTTTTTATATTATATACTTTAATTACTCTTTCTGCTGTTAAAGAATGTGTTTGTGTTGTATGTATGCTGCTGAGACCTTGAATTTCCCCTGGGGATCAATAAAGTATCTATCTATCTATCTATCTATCTATCTATCTATCTATCTGGACATACCTCTGTTTGTGTCTCAAAATATTGATAGTTCCTCAATTGTCCCTGGCAGTGAGTGGCTGGTTTGATCTTCAAAGACTGGATGGTATTGATTTGGTTGGTGGTCCACTAGCTTATTGGGTGCAGTGTGTTGTAATGGGCTGAGCTAGATAATTGGGAAAAAGCTGTTTCCATGCTGTTTTACATGATTGTATCTAATACCGTGTTTCCACCATTAGCAGGGCACATTCAAGTGGAATAATACGCCCATTGTTCGGTCATTGTTCGGTGTTTTCTCAAGTCTGCTCTTTTCTCAGTTGTTATGCTGGCAGATTTGTATTGCCTGGTAACTGCCCTATCGGCCTGTATTGTGCAATCCTCTTTCTCACTCGTCTCTTTGGTAAAACGTGCTCCTACTTCAGATGTCTCCCCATGTGAACTGACCCTTATACAGCAACCGAACACAACCAGCGCCAGCACTCTCAGTTAATTATTCAGCTCCACTGGCTGTACAGGGAGTCTGCCACGAGAAGAGGCAGAATCCCGCTTGGCTGTGCATTTTACCGTCGTTACTGCCAGAGAGGTGACGCTTGAGGCATAACTCGCCAGATTAGTGCCCGGACCTGTTGGGCTGAGTCGCTGGGATCAGTGTTTTTTGTTGTTGTTTTTTTTGACAAACTCTGTGTCGCTCGGGAGTGACGTTTTGCGTGCGAGTGGGTCTTTTCAATTACTGCTGAGCGTAACGGGAGAGGGCAGTACCATGCCACTCAGCCGGGGTCCTGCCAGCCCTGCCCCCGCACGCAGCGCACGCTGACAGACTGGCATCTTTGCGTGATGTGCGCGGCCCCTTCAGAGGCCGCCGAGGGGGTTTGTTGTCGCTCCCTCTACAAATTACAGTGACCTGTCTGGCAACCTGCGGCTCTCCTCGGAATTGATTAGCGATAATTGGAGGGAGTCAAAAAGCCGAGAAGTGTCACTAAATAAATTTGGCTCAGTTAATTGCGGATTCCTCCAGTTGTGGGAGAAACACTTAGCTGCTAGCTGACAATAGAGAATTAATTGGAGCCTGCGAATGAACATAATTAGGGTGATTGTTGAGAGATAAAGCAAAGTCTTTACAAGGGCTGCTCCACTATCAGAGCTGAGACCATCAGCCCCCCTCCTCCTCTGCTTGTAGTCCCTGCCTAATGCCCTCCTTTATTCCAGTCTGCAAAGTCTTTTAGCTGTCGTTATTAAAATAACTTCTTTCATATCTGTACTAGGAAATTACATGATGTTAGAGGGGAAAAAATTCTTCTATCTCTTTTTTTCTCTCTGTTAGTACAAAACAACACCAGTGCAGGGCATTTTGAATTCGTTTTTTTTTTTTTTTTTGCACTTCACTGTCACCTACATAACAGCTGTAGCTCTTTGCCACACGTGTTTACATGTTTCAGATGTGACTCAGGCATCCGTTGGTGCGACAATATCCCAAATGGGAGGATGTGTTGCGCATCTGGACATAAGCTGGTGGATGGGAAGAGAAGAGTGGAAATGAGTGGGTCCTACCACAAAAGGCCCTCACTTGTATATTTGGCTACCACGACATGGAGATCGTAATGTAAACAAGCAGGGCTACAGCTGGGACACTCATGGGACAATCGTAAGGACATCGTTATCGTAAGGACAGGTCATTGTAAGGAAACAGTCACTTCATCACTTCTCCACAGGTCATGTTCAAGAAGGAGTACAGGAGTGTACGTCAGTGGATATTTACACCATGACTTGACCTAAACAACAGAGTACTGCTGCTTGACCTGCCATTGTAATGAAATAAGTCTGTACAGGTTTGTAAAGGAGAGGGCCCAGGACCTGATGGGGGAGCTGCTGCCCACCAGACCATAGTTTAGTCCAAGCTGCACACCGTCTGGTGTCTGACTTTAATTTTAGCCGGGTTCACGCTCGGTCCAAGTGGAAATGATTTCAGAACCCCCGAGTATTACTCATGTTTGGGCCGCAGTGTCCAGGGTAGGGCTCTCCGCTGGAGAGAGCTGCGTTTGTAGTCCGCACTCTTGGACATGGCCCAGGCCTCAAGCGGAGCGGGAGCCTCGTTGGACCTCTTCAAAGAGGAGCATGTCGAGCGAAGAACAATGAACCCGGCGGACACATCTGCGCAGGGTAAATTTAACCAGCTGGCTTGAGTTTTGAGGTGTATGAAAGAAATGGAAAGACTAAAACAACAGTAATCTATTTTCATTTCACTCCCATGTGCATACCATACCGGGCGCACCGCGAGGGGAGACGATGACCTTAGATGTGTTCTAAGGTATTTCCATAATCTCTCTCTTTATTGTGCCATACCTCGGCCATACATACCACTTGACAGAGAAGGAGCCCCATCTTGTCAGTATAAAGAAACTTAACCATTATTCCACCTGAGAGCTTGTTAAAAGATGTTCCATAAATTTTACATTTAGTGTTCCTTTATGCCTACAGCAAAGTACATATTGTTTTTGTTTCCATATATTGTGTAGCTGCAGTCATAAGGGCAGTCTGAGTCATAAGGGCAGTCTGTGCTATACTAAGTATTTTCTTACATTTGTAAATTCAATGAGGAAAAAAATGGGTTATTTTAACAACAAATTTTCAATAAGGGCACTGTGTGTAAAATCATAAGCAGTGGTGGAACAGTAGCTGTTGAGGGCATTGAGTTAGTGAGTGTGAGGTCTGGGGTTGACCTCTCAGGGCAGGCGGCCTCGAGGTGAGTGGCATCTGAGGTCCAGGGGCCCTGACCATCGACCCCACCGCTGATGGTGTGATGGAGCAACTCGGCCTTCCAGCCGAAATGAAATGGAGGTCTAGTGCTCGGAGCGGTGCACCTTCGGGAGGCACTTTGAAGCATGATGGGGAAGAATAAAATTGAAGCGTGCAGCTGCAGTTATTGCCGGAAGGCAGGCAGTGCCCCCACCGGCGGTGCTCAACCCAAGGCCGTGTGCTTTGGTGCAGGACGGAATGCTAAGCTTCCCCCGGCAAGCTCCGAGTGGATGTCTGCAATTCAGATCTCCCCTGAAAACGAAAAAAAAAAGGAAAAAACCCTGTGCTTTGGGGAAATGGAAGCCCTATTGCTCCCCAAGCTCTGTGTCCTTGATAAAGGGTATTTTAACATTGAGACTTGGAGTGTGATCTCTCCATATCCTCTCTCTCTCGCTACCGAGTGGGCCAAAGTCCAGATATCATTGATACAGCACCAAATAAATTACAGAGATTTATGCGCTGGACTGGATTTGAGTGCGCCTAACGCATGCTTTCAAATGGATGAGCACCCAATCTGATTACCCTCAAGCCTCATAAACAGGTTTTCCTGCAGTGCGGTGCGGTGCGGCACTGACAGCTCGCCTCTCCTAAGTGGACACTCTTTTATATGAATAAAAATAAATAAAAGTCTCACAGCTTGACAAGGCTGCATAATCAGCTGGTGTGGATGGCCATTATGCTGCTGCTCCTGGTTTCCTGGGGAGGACGGGTTTTTTTTTTTTTTTTTACTGATGCAGACACTATCGCGGTTCTCACTGTTGTTCGCTCTGGACTTTTCCTCTGTCCTCTGGGTGTCCTCGTCTGGCGGTGTAAGCCACCTCCTCGGCCCCTGCGACATCCGTCATGAGGCGGGCGGTGGTGGAAGGCCTTTTCATCCTCCGCTCCCCCTCCACACCCCCTACCCTCCCCCAGCCGCCTGCACCTACCTTGGCCTCGCCTCCCTCCTGGCCTCATTCTAGCGTGGAAGGTCAGCCTCGGCGCAGAAATCATGGCCACAGATTAACTCCTGTATTTATGGGCTCGGCCCTCTAATGGCGGCCAGGGAGCGGGGGGAAATATTGCTCACTTAGCAGGATTACTGGGTGCTGTAATGCCCCAAAGGCCTTCTTTACGGCGAGCCATAAATGTTCCCAGGCAGAGCGGAGAGAGAGGGGAGGGTGCCGCGGAGGGAGGCGGCGGCGGCGGCGGCGGCGGGATTGATTATCGTTCGCGGAAAAGTCGATCCGTTACTCACACCCCGGCGGGGACGGCGCTGATGGATGCTTCCGGGGAGCAGGGGGCACTTTTCTCTGCGGCGTGCCACTCCCAGACATCCCGGGTGACACAAGATGGAGGACCCCCATCGCTCGGGTCCGCGGGAGGCTGTCACGGCATGGCAGAGCTATGGCCCGGTGCGTGACGACCCCGCGGCAGACAAATGGAAACCCGACCTTGCCGCAGCGGTGCCATTTAACAAAGTATCCTGGCCACCTCACATCTGCGAGACATCAGTCAGGTCTAATGGTATACTCCCCTGGGGCCATCGCTCCCTGAGATCCTGGATATAGCCAGGCTCTCTTATATCCTCCAGCGGTGTCATCTTTATCCATGGTGCATTTTAAGGTGTTGGAGAGTAGTTAAATTATGAATACGTTAACCACATGTTCGGCCTCAATGGTTTATTGAATGTCGCTGTTAATAGTCCCGTTACAATTGATACTCACTTTATTGACACACCCAAAAAATGTAGTAGTCTATAAAATAACCAGTTATATTTTATACTGATTAGGGTGAACATCTGGGGGTTTTAGCTGCAGTCTCTGAGATAAATTTCATGATATAGTTTCATGTGACCGATGAGGTGCAGTCGGCTCACATGTGAGCAGAGAAGCAAAAGAGGTGTGCTCTTAAGATGCCTCAAAAGCCTCTTGTAGTCCCTAAGGCTGTGTTGAAGAGATTTTGGATTCTTCTCATCACCTTCAGTACATAATTGCACACACACACACACACACACACACACACACACACACACACACACACACACACACACACACACACACACATATAGACATACACACACTCATACACATATGCACATGCACGCTCCAGGAGCTTTGTAACAGGCCCACTCCCACACGGCCTCATGGTGCTGGACTGTGGCTGCTCTCATTTGTGGGACTGCATTATATAAATCCTTTCCAGATGCTTGGCTCAGGAAACGCTGTTACCTGTGGGCCGCCATCTCCGGTTTTATTGCCCGTCGCGGAGAGAGTGATGAAAGCACCTCTCAAAATGGCCTACCCGCCGATAGTCGGCAGGCCAGCGGGCTGGTCCATGTGCCGGCGATTTATTAGCGTGTTTATCTTTGGTTTCAACAAAAGCAAAACTGTTTCATGTTATTTTGGAGCTCAGCTGCCGTAGGAGTTCAAGGTTCATTTTTCAGCTTGCTCTCTCACTAGCCCCCAACCCCCCTTATTTCTTTACTTACATTTGCTATCAGATTACCCACAGTTCCAACAGGTGATTTCTTTTGGAGCCAGTATTGCTGGTGTTACTTTCATTATTTATACTTCCCGTCCAGAATATAAATGCTGCATAGCCAATGTCAAACATGACATTCCTGCATCTCTCCTAGCGGTAATTGAATTACCCTTCATTGTACTAAAGACAGAACAGTCATGTCTGCGTTTCCCAGATCTCCTCTGTTGAGAGAAAAAAAAAATACCAGCAGGAGATAAGACTGATTACAAACGTTATCAGATACATGCAGATAATTATGGTGGTAATGTAAATGGAACAGAGGCGGTGGGGGAAGATAAAAGGCCTCTCCAACAGCAAATGCAGATTGTGCGATAGTGCCAGATTGTTTTGGTAAAACAATGCAGGCATATCAGTTAGCCGAAGTTAATGCACCACGGTCCCTGAGCCCCTGCAAACACAGGAGAGTAAAAGGGAAAGGGAAGAGAGGAAAAGTACAGCGCAGTGCAATAATATGGGGATAGTGGAGACGACGTGTGTGCTCAGAGGATAAATCATCTGGTCGAAAATAGCCCTTTATCAAAGGCGCGTGTTTAGTCACTGCGAGAAAGACTATTGTGATAGTGTAATTAAACACAGCAGTGGGGAGAAAGGTGCTTAATCTAATCGCACATGTTGACACAATGTATTTACAGTGCTGCAATGAAAGGCAGGCCGACGCTTCTGGTTTCCAGACTCTTTTCTTTTCTCTGTCCTTACGTAAGCATGTACGACGAAGTGTTCATGTATTTCTGAAGGCAGGCTTGTTTTTTTGGTTGAAGCAACATCTGGCAAGTCATCTTTAAATTTGTTTTGTCGTATATGATGTTGCGTAGGTCACATGAACACACTTGTTGTTCCCAAAAGCCATCTGGGATGTATGGCACACTATGTATTTTTGTATTCCAGGATGGAACGCTCCACGTAAATGTAAGAACAGCTTGTCACATTGCCAACTATATCAGCAAAAAAAAATAATGTTAGCAAGCATTTTAGCAAGCATTTATTAGTGCAAGCTGAGCTGCGGGTGATGTTTGCAAGCTTTTTGCATGCGTGGTAGGTTGTTAGCTCATTAGTTTTAGACCAGAACCCCCTGCTGCTGCTTAAAGGAGGGCCAATCTGACACATGTCTCGTCTCTCTGATCAGACAGACAGACAGACAGGTGGTGGTGAGGTGGCGGTGTTACTGTGTCGCCCTGCTCAGGGCCGGGGATGATATCTGTCACCTCCTCGCGGCTTGAGGAGACTCCCTGGGTGTTTACTGAGGCAGGAGGTGAAACGGCTAAGCATTAGGTACACACAGACTGAAATGTCTAGGCTAACTCACAGAGAGAAAGAGCTACACAAGCAAAACTTGTGGTGGTGAATGAACACACACACACCCACACACACACACACACACATACTTACAGAATACCGTTTGCATGCATGGTGCTGAGAGATGACAAAAGAGCCCATAGTCCCTTTCACAATGGGGCACACAAGCGACAACACAAACTGTGCTTGGTCAGTGCCAGCTACGAAAGAACGCGGCTCAGACTTCCAATTTCCATACCCCTCTGTTGGCACAGAGGAGGGAAAGTTACGTTTTCTTCCTGTAGGTCTCTTAAATAGCCACCCAGTGTTTCCAGGAAGTCTACAAATCAAAAGGAGAGGACGCAAGAGACCAAGGGGGAAGAGCCGGGGGGAGGTGGGAGGGCCGGCCCGGGCCGAGCAGACATTTGGCTTTCGGAGCAGCGGAGCGGGTCTCCCGGGCCTTGTGTGCGCTGCCCTGCTCTCTGGTGTTTAGTTTACTGTAAAAATGGAATAGAGACGGAGCTCAGCCTCAGCCTCGGCTCGGTGCGCCGTCGTCGTGTTTGCCTTGAGACTTCTCCAACTCGGCGCTGTCGGGCCCCGCTGGCTCCATTTTATCAAGGAGCGCTCACACAAGGGTGTAATTTGCAACATTTGCAGAGAGAGAGAGAGAGCAGGAGAGAGCAGTCGGACACAGAGCCAGTGATATTTAACACTCCGGATGCAGCCAGACAAGGGAGGTGGGACAGTGTTGTTTCAAATGGCACAACGCTTCAAAGAGACAGAGACCCTCAGACACCCGCTTAGGTGTGGTCTATGAAGCAGGCATTATCTAGAGCATTAGGAGGTCTAATAATAATAATAATAATAATAATAATAATAAGCTTTATTTGTATAGCACCTTTCATACACAGAATGCAGCTTAAAGTGCTTTACATTTGAAGCATGTAACACAATAATAGTCAGTCAGTCTATGGCAGAATAGGAAACCTTAATAACTGTAGTAATGGCGCTGGAGTTCAATAGCGACAAGACAAAGGTACGCTGTCCTTGCCTGTGGTGCACTTGGCACAGAGGGTACAGAGACTAGAGCATGGTCACCTTTGAAACGGTAATAATAACGGGATGTAACCTCACCAGTAAACCCCGATTTGGCCCTCAATTCTATATATTTGTGTTGGCAGAAGTTCTGAAAACGCGCAGATATTGAAATGCAGAAGAATGGAAGACCTTCAATATGACTAAAACCTGACTTTCATTGCTCCATGGAGTGCTATAACTTTGTAACACTTTGTTGGCTGAAAACAACAGCTCAAAGCTTGGCAGGCCTCAACAAAGATTTAGTCCCTGAAGTTGGGCTGCTCCACAGAACACAGACCCATGTGTATTGTTGAATGGGTTCACTGTGGCTTTTAGCCAGAGGTCTGTAAGTGGTAGAAGATTAGAAAAAAAAAACATTCTCCTCTGTGGCGCCATTCAATCTTGTCTTGTGAGCCCTTTCTTGCTTGTTCGGTTTTACTTGGTGTTTAGACTCATCAATGCCAAAGAACTTTGTTGAATGGCACTGCATCAACGCATCATATTCATTTATAGCGGTTTGGGTACATCAACACAGCTCCCTTTGTGTCCCTAAAACATAGAACTACAGGCATTTCAATGATCACAGCGGGAAAGTCTCGTTCAAAGTGAGCTCAACTCACAATAGATGGCAAGGTCAGCTTGTTCCCTTGCAGCTGTGACACCTGAAAGCGCCTGCCAGAAAAAAGGGAAGGGAGCCTTCCTCTCAGAGGAAGGTCAACCACTCAACCGACAATTTTAAAATCTCCAATCTTGTTGTTATATATATATGTGTGTGTGTGTGTGTGTGTGTTTGTGTGTGTTTTCATTGTTCCCGTTCTACACAGTGGAAACATTAAAGCTGCCAGGCAATTGAGCAGCATCAACTGTCAAGGGAGCGTTTTTCCCAACCAATCCCAAAGATTTATTACAGCCAATATCTCTGTGCTCTGATGAGAATCGGTTGATCAAAAAGCAGGGCAACCAGCTCAAATCAATACCTGAATGCTCCTGACCCAAACAAGGTTGGAGGAAAAGGTATTTTGTACTGGCAGACAGCGGAGAATGTACTTCAATGATCATATCTCTTTTTGTGTATGTGTGCATGCGCGTTGGCAGACGTGTGTGTGTGTGTGTGTGTGTGTGTGTGTGTGTGTGTGTGTGTGTGTGTGTGTGTGGCATTGTGTGTTTGTTTGCGTGTGTGTGTGTGTGTGTACAGTATGTGTGCATGTGGCATTGTGTATTTGCGTTTTGTGTTTGTGTGTGCATGCACATATCTGGTTGTGTGTGTGTGTGTGTTTGTGGGCACATGTGTGCGCCTGCAGAGCAGGCTGTTAATTAAGTCACTTATTAGTGACATATTAACAGTAATTAAGTAGAGTGACGGCCTAAATGTCTTCCTTCTGTTGCCTGTCATCCAACCACAGTTCCTCAACCTTCGCAGCAACACTGAAGCATTTACTGCACTCATATCGCCCCGAAGACGGCAAAACAAGTCCAGTGTGGGTGAAGTCAATAAAACTGTCCATCCCCATAAACGGACAGCCCAACTCTGCAGTCTCACTTGCATTTGTTTACTCAGCAGATGCTTCTTGTCTGAAGCAAAGCGCACTGCACCCAGCCGTAGCAGACGAGTTGCAGATAAAGAGTGTAGCATGAGTTGCACTCTGGCGTTGCCGAGGTTGATGACTCCGCTCTGCGGCACTGCCGTGGAACAGATTTACGGCTGCTTTGATTGAAGCGGATGGAGCCTGGACCAGCGGCTCCTGCCCTGTGATCTGAATAAGAAAGTGGCAGCAGGCAGAACCCAGGGGTGGATGGGGAGCGTGCAGGGGCACATAAAGGGCACCCGGGGCCCCTGCCGCTGTGCCACACTTCCAGTCTGCCACGCTGGGTGCCAATTTATTGATCCCCCATCTTGCGCTTGGTGAATGGGGTCTCTGTGTGTGGGCGTCTGCCAACTGTGGCTGTGGTGGCATCTAGACCCGCGCCGTCTTTTCTCTCAGTGCTGTGAAGTCACTCGTTTGCGTCCTCCTGCAGGGGAAGAGGTTTGTGTGTGTTTGGGAGTGCGCAACAGATTGTTGCCAGCTATCCCAACCAGCCAAGGGCAGAAGTTCACTCAACACACTCACCAGGACAAAAAACGAATTATGCTATTTTAGACAAATTTTCCAACTACCCATAGCACAATGGGAAATGTAAGTAAAAGTGACGCAGACACAGGCTTTCATTTTATGTTTATGGTTCTTAGCAGATGCTTTTCCCCAAAATAACTTACAATGACATCAATAAACATTACATTAACATTAAAATTGATAGTATAGTAGTGTCATATGGTAAATAATAATAGTAAATATATATGTATATATATATATATATATATATATATATATATATATATATATATATATATATATATATATATATATATATATATATTAGACTAAGTAGAATTAAGATAATAATAGCAACAACCATAAACATACAAACCGTGAATGTAAGGAAAATTAAATAGTTAGAAACCAGGTAAACAGCCAAGATTTGACTTTGAATTTTAGGACACTTTTGATAATTTCATAAAAACTAGGTTCCAGGAAACCTTACACCTACACCTGCCCAGTTTATCTCCTAAAAGTCAATCCATGTTTGAAGATTTTCTACTGACATATTCTTCACTTTGTCATGCAGTTTCTGATGATCCCAATTTGTGTGTTTGATCCCATTCCCACATCCCAATTCTGTTTGATAGCAATAATAAAGGCCAAACACACTCGCGTTCGGCAGTTCACTTTGTTCAACAAACACTATAACCCTCCATAACACTATACACCATAACACTATGACCCCCATCAGTGAATCAGTTTATTATCAGTTGTTTGCTATGGTGGAGAGTGTTTTGTGTGTGTGAATATATGTGTTTGTGTGTGTGTGTTTGTGAGGAGGATAACATTGGCAGCTCCCACAGCCTCGGCCCCAGCGAACGGCATGGTGAGATTGTCCAGACGCTTCCTCTTAGGGTTGACATTATTAGCAAGGAGAGCGGCCCATTTCCACTTGACCCGCTGAGAGGGTTCGGTGCAGCACAAGGTCAAGATCTTTGCCCCTCCTCCACCCCCATCCACAGCTCCAACAACAGCTCCGGTGGCCCCTTGCCAGACGAGGGTTACCCCATGCGATTCTGGAGACAATTAGCTATGTGAATCAGCCTCTTTCTTTCTTCTCTCTCTTTCTCTCTCTCTCTCTCTCTCTCTCTCTCTCACACAAGGGGCCTTTGGACCTAAACAACCCCCACCCTGCCCATCTGGCTCTGGGCTATAGTCTATTACTGCCACCAAGTGGTGCAACTTGCACGACCCCACCCTTAGGGGACATTAATGTTTGTGTTATTTCACCGTCATCTGTTCACGAAGACAGAACCAAAGGACCACGAAGGAGTCATATTCTGAACTCCTTGGAACATGCATCTACATGCGCTGTGAGCTCTGTTCTCAGGAGTTTCTTGGCTTTGTTGGTGCAAAGTTCCCTCAAATAGATTGTTTTCTAGACACAAAGAGAGATAGAGAGAGAGAGAGAAGGAGAAAGATAGAGAGAGACAGAGAAAAAGAGAGAAAGAAAGAGAGTCTCCTCTGTAGGATGCACTGATTAATCCCAAGTAAGCTCATTAGTGTACCATTATCCTTATTAACACAATGGGGTTTATCCATCTTAAGTCGAGAGAGTCACAGCAAAGCCAGTTGTGTCCCATCTGGTTTTACACATAATAGAAGAAGAATATACAATACAAGAATATTTTCAGAGACATTTTCATTCAGTGTCATATTTCTTACATCCTTTGGAAAGTGGCTTTGCATAGTTTTAGGCCTTTTATAGTAGTTTAGTAGTACTGTAGTTTATACATTATCCCCACATTTATTTTGATTACAGGTCATATGTAGGAAAGATGAACACACCTGTTGTTCTCACTAACCACCCAGTTTTTCCCTGTAGTTTTATGCACCTGGTTGAAAAGTGTGCAGGAAACAGTGGCAAATACATTGTTAGAATACATTGGTTAGCAAGCTACCTAACCATCAGTGAAACTCATCTACTGTTGCTGTTTGCAAGGCAATTATTCATGTTAGCCTGCTACTTTAGATAAGGACTTCAGTGCCTACTAAAAGCGGACCATGTTCGCATGCAAAATCCTTGCATTAAGTCTGGAAACGTCAATAAACATAGTTGAACTGTCTGTCCCTCTCAGGTTGTTTTCTACAAATGCAGGACACGGCAATCTTGCTGTTACAGAAGAAATCTTGAAGGTAGCATTTGTAACAATCGAGAAGCACTGCAGAGCACCTTGAAGTAGAACATAGTTGCTGTAAGAGCCAGCTGAAGAACCATCAAGGTTTATGAGTCACCAAGTCCTCAAGTGCAGACGAGTCCAATTTAATGCCAAGCTTTATTTCTAACTCTGTTGGAGCTTCCTCCTGAATCACGGGATGATGTTCTGAATGCATTTCCATGCCGCTCTCATTTCATTCTGCTCAATGACATTAGGAGCATGACCATAGCATCAATTATGAATGCTGTCGGAGGGCTTCAGAGCCCTGCCCTTGAAAGCACCACTGTTCTCAGTACAGCATGAGCAGTGACGTGAGGATCAGAGCAGCTGCTGGAGAATTATTGGCCATAGCAGATGTTAGCATGGTTCTGCTTTAGCTGCCATGTATCCGGGACATTTGCTGTTTCATGTAGGATATTATTTTAGGAACGGGTTTGGTGGTCTACAAAGGATGGCTTTCAGGTGCAAGTAGTCTGTGGCATCACATTTTTCCCCACTGTGACAGACATAAAGATAGCATTGCCCCAAACTAGCAGCAACACTGACAGCAAAGCCATTGTGTTCAGTTTAATCAACCATGATTTGTTCCTTAAAGTTGCCTCTTTGATACAAAACAAGGTCAATTAGAACAGACTGTCTCAGCTGTCTGCTGCTGTATAGTCTTTGAATATACAAATCACACACACACACACACACACACACACAGATGTGCACTCATGCACACACTCAATTAATTTCAACTTCAGAAAGGCACAAAAAGTCTACAAACTTTTTTTTTTTTAAATACAAGATCATACACAGACATGCTTGGAGTGATGCTCTAACCTCGGCGTTTTGTGCAGCATGAGATAACGTCCTGAAACTTTTTCCTCCAAGGGCAAGACGAGTCCTCAGACATCAGAGGAGAGCGGTGCTAAGTGAAGATGATTCATTGCATGTGCTACATCTGCCTCCGATTTAAAACGCCTTCACCTTTCTCTCATTGCCTGCAGCCTGCCCTGGTCCTCGTCTCTCCCCCGCCCTCTCTTCTTGCCCCTCCACCCTCCATCACTTGATCAGTCTCCCATACCTAAGAACGCTAGCACAGTGTGCCCTCCGAGACCGCGTGTGTGAGCACAACACATCAGTCATCCAGTTCAGAGGTGCTGTTAGTACCGAGGTCAGAAGACCTTCTGGGAGCCTGCCATCGCCAAGAACACCTTCACTTTTTACCGTCCTGGAGTGTAAATTAATAATATGAAAGCCTCTTTCTTGGCACCTCCAGCTTCTCTATATAATAATTTCTGATTTAATTAAAGAACATCACATTTCTCAGGTTACCTGTAAAGTCGAGGTGTCATTGTCATCAGGTGTCATTTTTATGGTGTGAATGGCACATTTCTGAGAGAGAGAGAGAGGGAGTGGGAGAAAAATAGTTCTTTATATAAGTGATAATAAGCCATCTATTTCCAGGCAGTGAAATTGACCTGATGGACTTCCATTTCTTCAGACCTGAGATATAATGTATTTCAAATGGCTGGCTGTCTGTCTCCACGCCGTGTGGGGATCCCCCAGTGAGCAGTTGATCTCTGGCCAGAGTTGATCCATCACTGCCATCGGGTCATTGGCATCCATATGGATCTCCTCACTCAGCCCCTCCACTTGAAAATGCCATTTGGGTGAGAGTCCGATGGGATTTCAATCTCTAGCGCAGCATGGATGCATTTTCACATCAGCAGTCGGCTCAAATGGTCGGCGGTGGCAGCAGCCTCAAATGGCCTGCCAGGAAGCTGGCGTAAAGAGCCTAAGAGGTGTCGTGTTGTGTACGGCACTCAAGCCTGTTTTCTTTGGTGCAAGGATTTTTACACGGAATAGAAGGTGCATTCAACAAGGGTGCAAATGCCTCAATCTCAATTTGTGTGGAAGAAAGTGGTCCAAAAATAAATAAATCTCACACCAGAAATCGTTTCAATTATAATGTAACAAACACTTCAATCATCATCCATCCGGATCCATCCACACTTTACTGGAACAGATGATTGCGCACACTAATAGCCGATAGAGGATGGGTTTTTTTGTGTGTCAATGTTCTTCTCCACACATATGTGGTCTGTTCTGCCGTCCCCTGTGTCTAAATCTCTCCTTGGGCTGGAGAGGTGAAACCACAGTCTGCCATGTGCAGTAAACATGCCCAACTCTTCGGGGATATACATCACTAATGGTCTCCGAAGCATTAGCCTCTGTCCATCTGTTGGTGTCAGTGCTATATACTCGCCGAAGTGTTTTTCTTTGTTTTGAATTTGAAGCTGGAGCTTTGACTAGCAAAACAGCCCCAACCATGCATGCCGGGGTTTGAACAAACCACATTAGAAAAGAAAGAGGGTGATATTTGAATGTTGCTCATTATAATTCAGAAGAATTTGCAAAACACGTTGCTACTTTTTTCAACGCTTATAGCAAGCGCAGAAATCAACGTGTCCAAGCCTTGAAAAGGAAGTGAGGAGATTTGCTGTGTAAATTTCAGATGTTGACTTGAGTAATGAAGAAAGCAGATAAAAATCCCAGGGATTGCTCACGCCATTGTTCTAATAATCTCGGCCGCCTTTTGACACGGCTGCCCTAATTGTTGTTATTAGCATGAAGAAGTGCACCCTGGGAAGCTGGGGGGCCTCTGTGGTTGTCGATGCAGGGCAGAGACGGCTTTAATTACCCTCTCTGACAGGTGAGGGGGTGGGCGCTGGGGTCCGGAGACTCGGAGACAGGTGGCGAGGGAAGGGCTCGTGTTTTAGGAGCAGGTGTCCTCCAACCCCCTTTGCCCCTTATGAGACATATGGCAGGGGGTGACAAGAGAAGACCAGGACGAGGAAAAGCCATGGGGACCCACTGATCCTGCCTGGTTCATCTGTTACAGTCAGAGCCTAAGAGACAGGGATCTCTACTGGGGGGACTGTGTGTGTGTGTGTGTGTGTGTGTGTGTGTGTGTGTGTGTGTGTGTGTGTGTGTGTGTGTGTGTGTGTGTATACTGGTGAAGTAGGCCAAGAGGCAGCTGAGGTTTAAAGTCTAAAAAAAAGTGTACAGTGCAGAGGACACATGTGCTGTTTGCATCAGCCTGACACCAATATACACATCCCCAAGGTCTGATCATGTGTCTGTGGCCTCATTAGGTGTCTTTCTGTGGAAATGGGATCCTGTGTAGTGGTTTCCTATAGTAGTGTTTTTGTAAAGCAAATACATATACCTGGGCAGTGTACAGCACAGGCATCCTGTTTTGAGTGTGTGGGATTTGCTTGCATTCATCTGATATCTAATTTAGTTCAATGCGTGTGTGTGTGTGTGTGTGTGTGTGTGTGTGTGTGTGTGTGTGTGTGTGTGTGTGTCATCTGAATAATATCTGTACTATGAATATTGGGTCAGCATATGTAGAGGAAAAAGGCATGAAAACACAACAAAAGAAGGCTCCATTTTATTCCCTTGGTAGATCCTGCTTTGCTTCATTCTTGGGGGAAATCCTCAGTCGGGCCACTCAAGAGGGAATTGAGAAATGGAGAAGGGTGAAGGGGTGATGGTGGATAGGGACCCGGGGTAGGATGGGTGTTGCACTAGTAGTCAATGCAGGATGGGGAATGAAAAGGAGAAGGCGATGTCAAGGCCTAGGAAACAAAGCCAGGAGCCCCGGCACTGCACCTTCCCCTCCTCTCTCTCTCTCTCTCTCTCTCTCTCTCTCCTTTCTCTCTCCTCTCCTCTCCTCTCCTCTCCCTCGACTCCGAGCAGCTGCCACTTCTGAGCCGGGAGAAAATGATGGCAGATGAATCAATTTGGCCTGTGGCCCTAAAGTGCACTCCTGCGCACCCGGCCTGTGCCGGGGATAATGAGCCGGTAGATTGAGCCGGCGTGGCACAGCACAGAGGTGCCCCCTCTGCCAGAGCCGCCACGGCCACCGCCCACCCCACCCCCCTCTCTCTGCCCTCCACCCTCCCCCACGCTCTCCCTCCCTCCCTCCCTCCCCAGGCGGCTGCCGCCTCTCACTGGGTTAATGGGGGTGAGGGTCCTCCTGCCCAGGACACTTTTTCCGAACAAATTAGAGGAAGGATCGGTGTCCTTACCCCCCCCCCCCCCCCCGGCTCCGCTCTCTCGCCCCGCCCTGTGGCACACGCAAGACACTGAGGCCCCGGCGATGGCGGAGCGGAGCAGCCAGCCAGCCAGTGGGACGGGGAGGGCAGGACTCAGGGTAATGGGGACTGACACTCGGTGATTCTCAGCCACGGCCCCCGAGAGTACAGCTGACAGGTGAGAGGAGGCAGGGATGGAGGGATGAAGAGAGGGAGGGAGGGAGGGAGGGAAGGCAGGGGCAGGGAGGGAGGGCGGCTTGGGCGGGAGATTCGGGAAAGAAAGCCGACCTGTAATCATGGGCCGGGAGTTATAGACCCTCTGAGACGTGCTTCCCCCGGCCGCTCCGCGCCGCAGAGGTGAGGGGGGATCAAAAGAGCAGAACAACAAAGCATCACCCCGACAAAGCAGCCACCAGCTCCCCACCGGCAAGCCTGCGGATTGATCGACATGGGGGAGAGGAGATTTGGCCCAGTGTGAATGCATTCAGAGCCTCTCACCACAGCACCAACAGGAAAGCTGCCGATTTCTTTTTTTCCCCCTACTTCCTCTCATCCTCCTCCTTTTTTGTCTCTCTCCCTCCCTCCCTGTCTCTCTCTGTCCCACTCTCTCTCTCTCTCTTCGCTCTCCCCCTCCCTCATCCGTGATTGCGGTTGTGAGGGGGGTTTACAAACCCCACAGCTCTGTGTAAATGAGCAGACCCAAGTCAGCACTCAACTTGGGGGAAATTAAGAAGCTAGAGGGCCCTTTGAAGATAATTAAAGAGCACGGCGAGAGGCCTCGGGAGAGCGTCCGCAGACACGTTCAATACCGAGACTAATGGAGCTCATTTCCAGTGCATTATTCATGTAAAACATAGACATTACTTGCGTATTTATATTTCTGCCGCTTTTTTTTTTTCCCAAACGAGGCCCCCACCTGTCGGCCGACGCTTGAACTCGACCTGTTTAACCTTGCCCCCCACCGCTGCTGTGCTCTTGCCGCCCGCGGTAAACAAATTAATCCACAGGACAAAGGAGCGCGTTCTCGGGGCCTCCGAGAACAATGCCTTCCGGAGCACCCAGAGAGCGTTTCAAAGACTTTTTCCGTGATCCTCGAAGTCGAAGAGGGAACAATGTTGACCTTGATCTCTGTCACCACACACCGGATAAGCCCCCCCCCCCTCGTAAAGTACCTCAGAGCTCTCGACTGCCTGGTAGGTAATGTGTTTCACTGCTCCCCGGTATTGACGGGAACAAGCTGAGGAGAGAGACAGGGAGAGAGAGAGACAGGGAGAGACAGGGAGAGACAGAGAGATAGGGATCGAAACAGGGCCCAATTAACACTCCCCCTCACACTTATCTGCTGTCTTAATCACAGAGTGTCTGGCATGTTAATGTCTGGTAAAGTGAGTGTAATCTCCTGTGCCTCCAGTTAATTTTTCACATTCTTCAGAAACAATAGCATGGAAACGCGTCTAAGAGAGCACGTAATTAAACTTGACGGTTAATTAGACATTTGCCTCTGATCAATGAGCGGCCTGATTGGGGAGCCGCTTCCGAGAGGAGCAGAAGGCGGGAAAAAGAGGAGGGTGATGGTGGTGGGGGGGGGGTGGATGCAAATGCTTATTTTTAATTTATCAGCCCTGTTGCTAAATAAACAAAAACAATCAGTGGTGGGTTCCTGTTACTCTCACGATTCAATCACTCGAGCCTTTCCATTTTTATGTGTTCTGCTGTGGCCGTGGAAGGCACCAACCACGCCTCATACCGACTTCCCAGACAGAGAAACTGATTAGCTTGTCAGTCTGTCAGAGGGAGTTGGGAGAAAGTCTTCAGACTACACTGCAGTCAGCCATGATTTGTGCCACCTGCAGCTATTTCTGCGTCTGCCAGGTTGTGTGACAGTTTTATTTTTTTCCATTTATCTTTTTTTTTTTAGCTTTTCCCAGTTGTGTCTTGGCAACTCTCACCACTGACCTCATCAGAGAGGTAATTTATCCATCCAATCAGCTGGCCTGTCCGGCGCTTGCCGGGGTAATTAAATGGGAATTGTGTCTGGTTTGGCTTGTTACCGAGCGGCAGAAGGACAGGCAAACACCCCTGCCTTTGGCGGCCAGGTGGCGGTGTGCAGGACCTGTCAGATTAGCTGATGACCCTTTTAATTCTACCTAGCCGGGGGCCATAATTGATATTTACCAGGAAAGGTTAATTGTAGCAGTGATCTGCTTAAATTGCAGTGGAGATCTAGAGACTGAGCGTGCCACCCTGGGAGCCACAAGGGACCCAGTCAATGGATTACGCCCCGCAGCCTTCCCCATCCTCCTCTTGGGGGGTAGGGATGGGGGGGTACAGTGTGCTGATAGGATGCTGCGCACCTGCAGCATGGTTATGTGCCAACCTTCCTTCTTCAACAACCGTGCACACACACACACACACAGACACACACACACACACACACACACACACACACACACACACACACCACAGCCATCATCACTTCTCGCTCTGTGAAATATGGGTTGCTGCCATGTTGCTCCTTTGGTGAGCCAAACCTCAGGTGTGTGAGCCCTTTAGGAGGAAGTGGGGGGGAAGTGAGGATGAGTGGCTCTGGATGTGTGCTCAAAAACCAAAACACTTTCTGGTGTTGATAAGATGGATTGTCGCTGCGATTGTTTCATTATTTTTCGAATTTGTTTCTGTTGTCTTTGTGGCCCAATGCCCAGACCAAAGGTCGTGGGCAGGTGAACAGTTTTTCTAAAGGGAGAACTGTTTTGCATGTATTCAAACGGCAATAAGTGACCTACCCTAATCCACAACAAAGACCTGATACAGATCAGATGGAATGGCAACAAGATGTCCTCGGATATTTCTGCAATGCCGTCATAGTTATTGCACACTGAACTCAAGCTCCTCATGTTCTCTCCCCCTCCTCACAGTTCAAAGGGTTTCCAGGCCGACCAGGAAGGAACCTTGAGGAGGAGGCCATGCAGGAGCTGAGCAAGCCTCACCGGAGCAACTCCAGAGACAGACTCAGTGAGGTAAGCTCCCCTGAGCCCCGGGCCCAGGCCTCTCTCTCAGCACCTCACTCGAAAGGCGAAATGTCAGTAGCCATGATTCCGCAGGAGAGAGGAGGCCATCCGAGGAAGAGAAAAAAGTGATGTACGGTGACCTCGACCCAAAGCACCATCATCCTTCAAAATATGCTATTTATTAGCATTAAGCGCTAACCTTGCACTGGGAGGGAGAGCCTGGCTGAAAAGGAGCCGGGGTAGAGAGTGTTGGCATTCAGACGTGGCTTTTGCTTTTATGGTGGAAAGTGATGTTCCAGCAGGTGCGAGGCAGTCGCCTGACCCAACCGCACGGGGAGTTAAAGGCCTTTCCAATCATCGCTCCAATCCTGTCCATATGCTCGCTGACTGCCGAGATAAGTGGGCAGTGCTCGCAGAGGAGTGACTGAGGCCGACTGCTGGCACCAGGATAAAATAATGCAATTGGGATCAGGGGGGAAAGTAATGAGAATTTATGCAAAATCCCATGCGGCGCCTTTTAAATGAATGTAGAATATGCTTCCTAACTAATGCCTGTCAACCAGGCCTCCCAAACCAGCCCAAATTCAATCAGACGGTTCAGTCAGCTGGAGAGAGCGAGAGGGAAGGCACTGTCTCTGTGCTGCACTGATGGAGGGAAAAAATAATGGAAAAGAAAAGATTTTAATGAACATATTAAGTGCATTGTTTAAGCTATTCAGAATCCCGTGGAAAATTAAAGAAGTGAGGAAATAACCTCCTCCTATCTCTTCATGTCTTATTCTCTCTCTTCTCTTCACTGGTTCTCTCTCTCTCTCTCGCACTCTCTCTCGCTCTCTCTCTTCCTCGCTTTCGTCTCTCTCTGTCTCTTGCCATTCCTCATGAATTTGTGTAAAAGGCTGTTTTTTAATGAAAAAGTCAGGAGGAAAAGGCAGGCTTGGCAGATAAAAGGGAGATGCTGGCTGACAGCTCTGACAGGGAAATGCAACAGTGAAAGGGGGCTGGTAGGGGAGCTGTTGAAAATTGCATGCTGTAATCGCTGACGGTGTTAGATATGGCATGTCTCTCTAATCTCCTGCCAAATGAATGGCGTAAAGAAAAAAACCAGATCGCTGTGCCTGTGCGATCCATATCTATCCGTCTCTCTAAACTGGATATTGTCATTCTGCCGGCATCTCTCCACCCAAAAAAAAAGAAAAGAAAAAGATGTGTTGGCCAGTGCCACTAAACGTTTTTCTGTAAACACCATCTCTCTGTTGTTTGCAGGCTCCATGAAAATCTTCTGTAACATTTTCCGCCATGATAATTCTCGCCAAAGCATACACAAAGATGCACAAAGAAACAAGAAACACTCTTATATCCACTTCAAAGTCTTTCAAGCTATCTAATGATGTTCTGGCGACGAACAAACTGGATTTATCTCACCCCGCGCCAAATGGAAATCGAGACAAACAAGAACCACGTTTTCCCCACTCCCGCAACAACAACGAATCGTGATATTTTACAGGCTTCCAAAATATGGCACACGGTCTTTATCTGTTTGCTTAGACAAGGTCAGTTTTGCCCTCTGGTTCAGCGGGGCTCCCGAGCCATGCGGTGGAGGGATTAGGGAAATTGGAGGGGAGTTTGCCGTGCATCTGTGTTCAGCAGTGCCGGGGAAAGATGGCGAGGCGGGCTGGGGCGGCTGCACAGTTGGAGGAGAGGATCAACACAGATGGGGTCTCACCAACCCAGCCCAACCCAAACCCCTATCTACTCCCTCCGCCGCAGCAGAAGCATGACCTACTGGATCTGGGCCCCTGTTTTGGGCTCCACACTTCATGCTCCGCAAAGCCTGATTGGCCCTGGTGTGGCTACCAGAGCCTCAGAAAACCAATAGCGTGGCCCCCGGGGGTGGGCCGAGCCCCACCCCACTTGTCACCAGGGATTTGAGGGGCCAAAGGAGGGTGGGCGTGGAAATGGGGAAAGGATTAAGGGGCGGATTTATCAACATTTCTGTCCTCCGGGGCTGTTTAGTTAACCCTAAAACTCTGCCAGTGTCATGAGCAAACCCCCACCGACTCCCCAAGGACTCTTCCACTAGCCACCTCCCCCTACACCCCCGTCCCACCCCCTCTGCCCCCTCCCTCTCTGGGACAGCTTCTTGAACCCTTTTGAAGTCCTAAGCGCTGCAGAAATCCATTGAGAGCCATGTATAATGGCTTTTAAGAGAGAGTGTTTAGATGTATCCCAACCCTGTGGCTTATGAACCGCAGCTGCTTTAATGGATTCCCGCCCTCCCTCCCCTCCCCTCCCCTTCACGATTCAGCCACACTAAATCGAATGTATTGTCCCTCATTATCATTTAAATAAGCCGCCCTTTCTCTCCAAATGCCCCAAACTTGATTGAGCCCTGCATTGTAAGGCTAATTCCAAATAGTCTTGCCCTCCCAAGAGATGCATACATGCAAGCCCGCACGCATACACGCACACACATACACACACTCACACATGCTATGCATTCACTTTTGCCCCTTTTGGTGGGGGAGGGGGGGGCACCATGGTTGTCCCCATTTGGTGCCTCTCTCTGCCACTCCTCCCCCATTCCGTCTGGAGAGAGGAGGAGAGAGCGCCGAGACCTGGAATAGTCTTCCACTTCCCGCAGAGCTGCATTTCCGGTTTGCAGCGGGACACCTCTTTAATTGTCACCGTGGGGGCAGCCTGCAAATCAGAGCGAACAGAGCCACTGATGAGGGCTAAAGCGCCGCGCAGGTGTGGGAGGCTAGAAGGGGTGCACTGGGATTGAATTCGAGGCAAGGACAAAATTGGTCTAGCAGAAAAGTCCCCTCCTGAGACTGTGGTTGAAATTGCCAATCGAAAACGGAGAAGGGGGGGGGTAACGTAAGGGAGATGTGGAGATTGGTATTCTGACTGTGCCCGAAGTGACAGAAACCGCTCCACCACCGCTGCTACCGCCACTGCCATCACCACCCTTCCAAACCACCCACCACCCTCCTACCACCTCCACACACACCCACACCCACACTTCCCAAGTCGGCCCTCAGTCAGTGGAATGAACTGTGGAAGGACTTGTGTCCCGAGGCTTCATTCATCAAGGGTTTCCGAGGTGCCAGTCGAGTCACTTGCCTCCTCACAGCAAGAGTGGGAGGGGTAGCAGTGCCAGCCGCACTGAGGTGAAGCAACTCTCAGAATTACACACTGTGTTGAAGTGCACACCGAAGCTTCTTACTCCCTAAATTATTCATTTCAGAATTTGGGATGAATGACAGTTATTCAAAGGCTAAAACTATTCTCAGAGATGGGGCTGAGGACTCACTTCAAACTCTTCCAAGCACCCTTAGATGTTTACTCTATTCACCAAGTGAATCGTTCATTATTTAGAAGGTGTGAGAGTTTGACATCTTACGGTGATGCAACGGCATGGCAAATTGAGATAAAAAGTGGTTGTTCTTTGTGAGAGCTTCAAGAAAGTCCTCTTGTTGCCAGTTAAAGATATCAGGCAAGTAAAGAGATTAGAAGATTATTAAGTAATGAGAATTCTGTGCAGAAATAACTTGATACTTGATACTATTTTCTGGACAGTATGTTAAGTCATACAGGTGAAATGGCTCACCTTGGCTCTTAATGGCCAATTTTATCCTAGAGTCGTTCCATTACCAGAAAAAAAAAATATATACATTTAATATATATAGAGAGATATTAGGTTTGTAGTGTGGCAACACATTTCTCCACTAAAGCCATGGGTTTGACCAAGTTAATCTAACCACACAGTTGATTATTCACCCACATTATTGCTGGGGGGTACTGTCTTCTAAAGGAAACAACATGAAACTTAGTATTTTGCCTTATATGTTTGGTAATAACTAAGAGATATGCAACTGTTTGGAAGTGGTGTTATTTAAAAAGCCACTGACTTCAACCTGAAACCTGTCCAAGTCCCCAACAGGTTGAGGTCCACAGCAAACGACTGAACAAAAAGCACTAGATTACTCCCACAGATAGGAGTCGTTCCGACCAATAGATTGCCAACCACAGCAGATCGTGTTCCATCATTTTCTCCCCACCGCAACGGAGCGCTCTGCATTTATGATCTGACACGTTTCGGCCCGCGTGCGGTGAGCGCACAGGACCACGCGAGTGAATGGGATCACGGCTGGCCGTGCGCGGGGAGGGAAAAGGTTAATGCGCATATTGATATTAAAGTGCTGCGGCTTCATCATGTCTCTGTCAGTCCTTAAAGGTCACCGCTGTTCTCTCTCTCTCTCTCTCTCTCTCTCTCTCTCTGCCCCCACAGAGCTCGACTCACTCGCTGTCAGGGCGCGGCTACTCGGTAAGTGACATTTTCATGCTTCATGGCTTTATGGCAGAATTACAATCTCCACGGCCACTTTTATGGGCCCACAGGTAGACATTTTAATTATGTTAAATAGAGTAATGGAGAAATCATGATATTAGGGACATCACTCTTGGATGACTGACTGATTAAATTGTACAAAGGTGTCCCACTGCACCTTAAGTAAATGGCCCCCATCTTCTCACTTTTTTTTTATTTACAGCAATCTCATTCCGCACTCAGGCAGTTAAAGTGTCTTATGTCTCTGTCTTGCACCGCTGGCTGCTGCCACAACTGTAGCCCTTTTTATGCCGTCTTCCCAGAGCACTCTCCTAATTCCTCAGAAGCCATCTCCACTGAGATGGTCTCCCTGGTGCATTGATTCTTCCAGACACACTCTCTCTCTCTCTGTCTCCCTCTCTCTCTCTCTCTCTCTCTCTCTCTCTCTCTCTCTCTCTCTCTTTCTCTCTCTCTAATTATGCACTTTGTAAAATGTCTGCTGTTGCTGGGAGATGCACACGGGCCTAATATCACCTGTGGTGGCACCTTGTGTTGCGTATTCCCATGTGTGACTGCGAGGAGGCGAGAAAGTAGTATAGTCTTTTCATCCTAGCAGCAATTCCTAGCAAGGTGTCACTCGTGGGCTATTTATATTACTTGAAAGTTGTCGTTGGCAGGCACTCATAAATATGCGTCTGTGTCACAAAGCTGTCATCCTGACACACCCTGACTTGTGCACAGGAAGAATGTGATGCTTGTTGCCAAGGTTTATGGCAGCATGGCGGTAACGTTGCGCAAAAGTGATTAAATTCCAGATTATTTCGGCGATTGTGGTGCGTGATATAAGGGTTTGATTGATACTATTACAATCGCCTTTTGTACAGAAATGGGCATTTAAAAAAGATAAGAAAAGGTTGGTGCAATCCGAGTCTCTTCTTTTTTATAGCGTTTTATGTTCAGGACAATAGTCTTCACTATAACCCCAGCGTTAATAAATGAACTGTATTATCTGATGTGAGTTGACAATGCTTATCAGCGGATGACAGCTGTATAAAGAGTATTTTTGAACATTCACACACACGGTGCTTGAGATAAGGCACATTCTCTTTTTTTTGTCTGCATGAAATGGTGTGTCACATTCTCAGTCCTCACAGTTACACACTGTGAAGGAAGAAACAAACCGCAAAAAGTGACCTCTCACAAGCCTCTGTGGACCCTCTGGCATTAGCTGTCAGATCAGACTTGGGAAGGTCCCCTCTCTTTCTCCCTCCCTCCTTTTCTACCTCCCTTTCTCATCTTCCTCATCTTCTTGACACAGAGAGAGAGTGAAAGAGAAAGAGACCCAGAGAGAAGGAAAAAAAAATGAAAAGAGGCAAAAAAAATTGGCCGGCGGTTGTGAGGATGTCGGGGTGGAAAGCAGGAAGTGTCACATTGTCAAGCCTCCTGCCTGCCTATCTGGTGGCGTTATCTGTGGTGCCCTCATGGGCCGTCTCGGGTCCTGCCCGCCCGCGAGCTGCTCACGCTAGGCTGTGTACGCTGTGCTGCGCCTTATCTGCAGGTGCCCAGGGCTCTGCCACGGACCCTCGGGGGCCTCTCAGGGACCCGGCCAGCGAGAGCCACAGCGGGGAACAGGGCCCTGGCAGGAGGAAAGGGAGGAGGCGCGGGGTGAGAAGGGAGAGGAGAGAGAGAGAGAGAGAGAGGAGAGAGAGAGAGGAGAGAGAGAGAGAGAGAGAGAGAGAGAGAGAGAGAGAGAGAGAGAGAGGAGAGAGAGGGAGGGAGAGAGGGAGATGAACTATGAGGATGGCAGGAACAGGGTTATCTGATGGCCAGCCTAGGGTCCCAATCGGCGTAGCCTGCCCCCGTTTCACAGAAAAACATTAGCCTGGGAGCTTTTATCTGTCACCAGGCACCAGGAGGCAAAAAAATAACAAATATCTCCCGACAGTTTGTTTTCCTCTCCTATAGGTGATAATGTTTCTGTTGCTTTTGCCCACCATATGTCTATGTTGCCTGCCAGGGCTCTGGTATTTGTGAAGTTGGGGGCAACACCTACATTCAGATGTAAGGAAAAGAGGAGTGAGGCCTGGCAATTTCAGATAGGGACACAGAGGAGTAAAATAAAACCTTCCAGAACTATCTTGGGTATTTTAACAGATAACTACCAGTCATGATTTATCGGCCAGGCCTCGGGTGTTTATTTAACACATTATTCATCACTACAGTGGGTTGAACACGGAGAAAGTGGCTCCAGCTCAGGATTCTGAAAGGTTGCTGAAGTCAGCTTTAGCGGTTTATGTGTTGATGTTTATTGTATGAAAATTTAGCCTTAAGATTGTTAATAGTGAATGGTAAGTTGTAGAAGAACTGAAGAGTGGTGCCTCTACTTGAAGGTAAGTGTGTTTGGTCTGTCTCTCTGTCTCTGTCTCATCTGTCTTGACAAAATTAAATAGCCCAGTTGTATAAATGTATGCTGCTTTCAGGTTTAGTCGTTTAGACAAAGGCAACATATTTCTTCATTCATTCTCCCAAAGACAAAGCCTGTGACTTGATTTTCTAAAAACACAGCCACTGCTGACTCAACATGAAATATATGGCATAGCCTCGCCTCGAAGATGCTGTAGTGGCGTGGCTGTTTATTGGCTCACGCTGCCCATCGTCGGTGCTCCATCCGACGGCTTTATTATGATGTCACCCGGGCCGCGGAGACGGTATCACGCACATTTCCTGAGTCGCTACCTGCTTGTTTTTATTGTGGAGATGGGCTCTGAGGAGGAGGATTTATCTTGCTTCCCCAGGCCCCCCAGATAAAAGCAGCACTCCTCTGTACCGCACCTCGCCGGAGGCTGAAATAGATGGCCAAGTGTCAGAATATCTCAGCAGTATATATATATATATTCATAACCCTGTAGTCAAAATCATTAAGGTTCAAGCCTTTGTTTATATTTCTCTTTAGGATATACATGTATTGGAGCATGTACCTAAGTGATCAGCGTGTGTGTGTGTGTGTGTGTGTGTGTGTGTGTGTGTGTGTGTGTGTGTGTGTGTGTGTGTGTGTGTGTGTGTGTGTGTGTGTGTGTGTGTGTGTGTGTGTGTGTGTGGGGGTGTTTGGGTTCACCCAGAGCGCTACGAGACAGCTGCTCCTCTTTCTCTTGTTTTGCTCCCCTGCACACACCCGTTTCTCATTACCGTGCTTTGGCATATGTACATGCGTTTCACGCTAGGTTAATCCACAATTAAGCACAACATTTACTAAGCGATTTGTTCGAAAAGAAACAAAATGGACAGAACTTGTTTAATTGATTTGGCACTCACAACCTTTGTCTTTGGTCCAAATTGATGTTTTCCTGGAAGTTGTCTTTCCTGGAAGTTTTGTAATGGAGGTCCTTATCGGTCGAGAGGATTATGTCATAAGATTGCAGGAGTGCACTGTAAAAGCTCCGGCTGTTTTAACAAAGTAGCACTGATTTCTTTGATTACATTTGAAATGAATGCATCCTTGTTTACTCAAAGTCCCTCACATGGCCTGAGTTGTAGGTTTTTTGTTTGAGCATGGAAAAGGTTGTTTAGTCACAGCTTGTGTAGAGAAATACCCTGTGGCCTTTGGATCCGTGAGCAGAGCACAGCCTTTGTCCTGCAACCACAGCCATTCAATCCCAACCTCTTCTCAGCTCGTATTGACTTTCACCATATCCTCTTGCATCCCCTCCATAATCCCATCCAGTGACCCCCAAAGTCCAGTGCCTTTATGGGCCTCGCAGGTGTCCGAATAACATGGGCCTCTGCACACAGTGAAAATTAGTAAAAGAAACCAATAGCCCAGCAGGACAGGGCTAAAGCACTGACATTGTCCGCCTTTCCTGTGGGGCTGTGTCTGTCAGAGCTTGCGCCATGAGGGCTGTCCGGGGTTGAAAAACCTATTTGTTTATCCCCGTGTGCGGGCCCGCTTCAGAGCAGAGGCCCTGCTGCTGTGCGCTCGCTCGGGGACCTGGGCTGTTGCCGCTAGCAACAGATAAAAATTGCTGTTAACCACAGCAGGATCCACAACACATCAATCACGCGGGCTCCCCCCGATAAAGGCTTTAGGCTTTTGGGGGCCCTTTTGAATGGCGGTTTGAAAAATCCTTTCCAGTGACTGCACAACCCAATGGTGGAGGCCAGATTCATTCAGGCAGTCAGGGGAAACTTCATTTTCACCTTGAACGGGTTCTTTTCATATATTTTTCTCTACCCCCCTTTCTCCTCCCTCCAATGGAGATGCATTGAAACCGCAGAGCACAAAGGGTATTATTGGAGAGGTCGTTTGAATAAAATGGCCACGTGATGACCCGGTCACAGAAAGTGCTAGAATGCCTCATTTGTTCCACATTTACTCTTAATTGCTTTTGCCACTTGGAGTTGCTCCTCAGGCCGACTGCTTTGCGTGTAGCGTTGCTGCTAGCCACCTGGAGAAGGGGCACTAAACATACCCAAGATTTATCGCCCCTCCACATTTCCAGCTTCTGTTTAATGCTCATTCAAAAGCTTTTATCAAATTTAGCAATTATGTTTTTTGCATTTAAACTCCATTGTGTAGAAGGATTTAGAAAATTATATTTTTGATATTGTTATTCATGGGGTGATATAAAATAATGATACAATATTGAATCCAATAATTGGATGCAATATAGAGAGCACATTTGTGTTTTATAACACTTTTTATGTAAGAATCTTAAAGATGTAGAATCAAAGTACTTTGTTTATTTGATATATATTTCTTTTATTCAACCTGCCATAAGGAAAATACCTAATTCTTAATCGCTATAACATGTGTTTGTAGTTGGCCTCTCTACAAATGAACCAATATTTGAATCCTGTACTGTGATACATGTGCTATGGCACAATCAGGCCTCAATTACATGCTACTTCCATCTATAAAAGCTCTTAACGCAGCCTTGAATGCTTTAATGAGCACTGTAATGAATGCTCAGTGTGTTTGGCCATTCTCCTAGATATTACTGTGTCTTTTATGGTCCATTATAACATACAATTTGCATCAGCAAATTACAATGCTCAATATCATTATCCAACTAAGACCTGATCGTAAATTAACGCTCCAATTACAGGCGTCTGTCTATTGGGAGAGAGCGATCAGTGCCCGTCTCTTTGAGGAGAGGTGAGGGATGTCTCTTGGTTTGCCTGGATCCTCAGCGGAGGCATTTATTCAGATAATCGGACCGGCCTCCTTTCTGCTTCCTGCTCCAACCTTAAGGCCACATTAAAAGCTCATTAAGGGGAGCAGAGTGGAGGGGCAGGGGTGGGGGGTTGTGCGATCGAGGGGGGAGCACCGGCGAAGCTACCCGATGAGAATCAGGATCGCTTACCTCCCTGCTGTCGAGCACAATCTCATCTGGCGTCCGCCTTTACAGGAGAGGTTAATAGCATGTGCAACTCAATAAAGTCGAGAAGCTCGACTGTCACTGAAGAGCTGTATTTTCTTATTAAAAATGGCTTCGGCTGCTGTGCCCCCCCCCCCACCCCCTGTCTAGTTCCTTTCCTTCGTTTTCTCTCTTTCCTCTTCATCTGTTTTTCTCTGACTCTCTCTTTCTATCTTCACCCCTGCTGAATTCTAAATCGCTGCCTCTTGTCGCGGCCTGGACTGTTCTCCCCTCGATGGAATTATTATGCAGTGGAGGAAGCACACTAAATTACTGTGATTTATTGCACAGTGGCATATTAATAAAGGTATATGCATATGTGCGGCATGTCTTGAATGCACATGACTGAGGACAACCCTTCGACCGCTCCATTGAGTATGAAAGGCTAATCACTGTCTTTGGGGAAGAATAATCACTTGTGTTTTATGCAATTTAGGGGATTCATTACGGAACAGTATTTACAAGGACCAGTCAATCTTCATGCATACACTCAGGTGTCATTAGATCACTTAGTTCCCATCTCCAATATCCAATTCAGAGGCTTTGTCTGTCTGCCATTTTTTCTCTGCCATACAGAACGTTTCTTTGAAGCCCTTGGGTCTCCGGTGTGCTAACTGCCGTTTTTTTTTATTTTAACGTGTAACAAAACAGGAAATGGTTGGGATGCTGGGGTTAGCCTGTAATCTGCGACCCGTGGCCAAATCTCCGCAGGAGAAAAAGGAACAAAAGCGTCTGCGGCGGATGGCTGCAGGCGAAGTGTAGACCTCCTTCACCGCGAGACAAAAGGCCTGCAGGCCTCACCGAGCCCCGAGAGTCTCCACCGCCAAGTAAACAAAGCCTGAAATTAGGGGGAGCCCGGGGCTGACAGGGTTTAACACTAGCGCTAAAATGTTTCTTTTATGGCCCTGGTGAATTCCTGTGTGGGATTTTGAATGCCTGCTGTTTATTTTATTTAATTTTTATTTCATAATTTATTGTGTGTGTGTGTGTGTGTGTGTGTGTGTGTGTGTATGTATGTGTGTGTGTGTGTGTGTGTGTAGGCACATTTGAAACTTCCCAGGCTAATATGAACCATCAAAATTCTACACACATTTACATTTTTAAAAAGTGGTCTTTTTAAAGTCTCCACGCACATCATGCCCTTGTTGAGATTCTCATTTGAAATACCTGCTCTGTTCTTTCCAGTGGCCAGAGGAAGCAGTGATGAACCATGTTGAGACATACTGTAGGTTTCGATTAAAGAATCTTGCACACTGATTCTCAAAAATGATTCTGCCGGTAACACGACCCAGAAGTCCCCCCCCATCACCACCACCACCACCACCACCATATAAAAAACCCAACAGCTTTCTCCAGTATGAGCATGTGGTTCACAAAAGCATGCAAAGTTAGTAACTAGGTCATGTTCTGCCATTCGTCTTATAATCACTCAACGAAACCACAAATTTCTTCCATCTGAGACCCAGTGCTTCTCTCCGCTTGCTGTGACTCCCATGTCAGTGCAGACACTCGTTTGATGTTCTGTCAAGATTTTTTTTTTTTTTCTTTTTTTTTTTTGATTCCACTTGCCACCTCTGACATTGTAAATGCAAAACATGCCCCCCCCCCCCCCCTCTTGCTATGAGTACAGATATAGACACGCATACACACCCAAACCCTACCACAAGCACCCCACCACATAGCCTCACATCCTGAGGAGATGCAGGTAGGCAGGCAGATGACAGGAAAAGCGGTCTCATCAGGCATGTCGCTGTTCCTGTTCTGTGTTTTGCGAGGGAAATGACTGTTAATGACAGCGTGGTGCTCTCCCTCGAGACCTCTCCCAGCAGCAGTTGGGGGGCCGGCGGGTGTCGTGTGTTTTTCTTTTTTTTTTTTTAAACAAGCCACAGCGCCTCCAGCAGCTACAAAGCCAAACAAAGGTAGAGCAACAAAGCTGCGGTTTTCACGCCATCACTCCCTCTCACCTCCTTCCACTGCGGTTTGGGCCCTCGGGCTAACAGATGCACCATCTAGGTGCAACCAAGACTTCCTGTGACGTGAGTCTCGGTGGCTTGCTGCACAAGCTAAGCACTCGCAGCCTCTGAAGTTTTTCTTTCACCTTTTTTTTTTTTACATTTCTTTTATTCTTTTCTGTTTTTTTTTTCTTTCTCTCATTCTTTCCTCCACAAGTGCTCAGAGACCAGTGTGCAGAGGCGGACTGGGCAAATGGGCCCCCCTCGCGCTCCGTTTCCCCCCTACGTGCTCGCGCACACGCCAGGCAGATTTCTGCGATTGCGGAGGAGTTTGTGTTTGGAGAAGATAGCGTAATTACACCCCGATCTCCATCGCTTACAAGTGCCACTGACCCTGGAGTGGGCTGTCAGGTCCCCTCAGCAGCTGCACAGGGCTGATGCCATGGCAGAGAGGTGGACTTGGCTTTCCCATCTAGAAAAACAGATACTTCCTCTATAGTCTCTATAAGGGAAAGGATGTTTGTTATTGTTTCTTAGGTAACACCTACTACCAGAGTGCTCACCAAAAGCCTAGTAAAACTTCCACGTCTGCCTCTTTGGGACCTCTCTCCCAGTGCCTGATACCACCAACACTGTTTTGGAGCCAGTGTGAGGGCACAAGGCTACACCGAGAAAGCAATCTCATTGGGCAACTCCGACTCGGAATGCCCTGCGTGGGCCAATCTGGTGGCTCGTCTCCTGCTCGGAGACGGCAGCAGGGTGTCCTGGCGCGGCCTGGCTTCATTACGCCTGCCAGATGGGCCGAGAATTAGATTCCAACTCCCACGATGGCGGGTGGAAGCTGCGAGGGAGGGAGGGAAAGAGGAAAAAGAGAGGAGGGGTGGGGAGAGAACAGACACACAGAAAGAGAGCTAAAGAGAGAGAGAAAGTAATGGTTTTTGTTTTCATTTACACTGCAAGTTATTACATTTTAATGCAGCACCTCTGGGACTCAGACGCATTAAATGGCTGTTCTTGAATAATCGACAGTAACTGCTAGCAAATGCTGGGGAGAAATGAAATTAGCGAGCGCAGCAATTTGGCACAGTGATTATGGGCTCCTTTGAGGCACTTCCTGATGATTTAAGAATGCTAACATTTAAGCAAGTCAGTTCTCATTACTCTTCAAGGTTAAATCCAGCTGCTTCCGACGAGAGGGAGGCAGTGGCACGGTGGGAAATAAGTTTTCGCTCACTGCATTTTTTCCCCCCACTCTTGGCCTCTCCCTTCCTCTACTGTTACTTGTCAAATTAGCTGTCTAAAGACACAGGCGTTTTTTGAAACCCTCTTAACACGAAATTGGTGCTGTTGTACCTTCAGCCACATTACTTTTGCATAAGTGAACCCACAGCATGTGTGGGTGTTTTTTTGTTCGCACAGGAAATTTCCTGTGAAGCAGTTTATTGCTTGTTCTCGGTTGTAGCATTTGCTTCTGTTCATCACGCGAGGCCTATCTGAGAAAGAGCACTGAGGTAGTGTGGTTGCAATTTCACCTGGTATTTCCTCAAATACATCGTATTCGACGTCTACTGTTTCTTCACGGTCAATTTCATTACAGAAGCAGCTCTTCCAAATATGATGCTGCGTTACCTCATTTTTTCCCCCTTGTCCACCAGATGAATGGACTTTCAGTGGAGTGTCTTTGTCAGACGATTACCTCCCCCACTCATTCACGGCTTCTCCCTGCACATCCACAATCCGATTAGGTGACACAACACTGATTTGGCTCTCCCGCACACATCAAGCGTAAGAAGGTTATAACAATAACAGATAATTTTTTTCTTCCCTTTCCATTACTGGCCGTCAGATCTTCTAAAGTGTGTTTGCCCATGAGGCGTGTTGTCACCCGGGGCGCCCGGCGGGTCTCGGCTGAAAACGGGTGAGAGGCAGCGGGGATAACAACATGCGGCAGAACGGCACGTATGCAAATGCGCTCACGGTATCTGGCCGTGATAAATTTTGCCACATCTCGACTGCCTGGAATAAGGAAACAGATGGATTTTACTTTTATCTCCAGGTTTTATCAGGCGGGAGGTATCAGAATGTCTCACTGCAAAGGAAAAGAAAAAGGGAGGTGTGGGGGACGTTGTACACGACGAGAATGCTAAATACAGAACTCGATTGTTATGTAGTCTTGAAATGCAAAGTAGAGGATGCCAGCCAAACTCCCCACTGTACTAGTTTGATGTTAAGAGTGTCAGATGCTTTCCTGGTGTTTGGCCTGTTTTTTGTTGTTGTTACATAGCACACAGTCAACTCAGTCCCTGTATCCTCACAGGTTCAGCTCAGGAGCCATCTAAATGCAAACGGTTTTAAATCTCCATGTATTATTTAATATGGATTGCCTGAAGCAGATAACACATCCCACAGATGATCCCAAAGCTGGAGTTCTGCTTTTTCCCTGATTGTCGCGCTTCCTGAACACTTCCCAGTGGCCAGCTGCCTCAAGACTTCCTTTTACATATGTGCAAATTACATATAAATCCTCCTGAAACAATTCACACCTCACTAGCCCACGTTAAGCATGGTGGTGTGAGATTAAGGAGTTTCTCTACCCCTTCCTAAAATGCATGAGCCATGTTTTTTCCATACACCACAGATCCCTCTTAGGTCAAAGTTATTTTACACATGGTTTAATCGCGTTCCCCTGAGGCTCTCCCTTGGCGGTGCACACAGGGCTAAGCATTTATACCCATTAACTTCCCCCAAATTACATCTAAAGAACACATTGCATGTTTTTACAGCCATCAGCCCCGCCCCATTGTATTATGCATGAGTACAAATTGCATACATGGGTCAAGATGAGCTGTTTTTCCAAGAGCAAGCAAACAGCACACTCTGGCAATGCTAATAGCAAATATTTCAGCCGAAGCCTCTCTATGATATCAACACCAACATGTCAGTATGTCAGGAACATGGAGAAGTCAATTAGAGGGTTTCATTTAAGTCCTGCCATTAAGTCATCCATTACTCAAAGTCAAAGTCAGTATGTCCTTCAGGAACATGGAGAAGTCAATTAGAGGGTTTTTGACATTTTAAGTCCACCAACATTTCAAGTCATCCATTACTGCTAAATATGGTGAGAGGAAATAATTGAAAAATAAGAGCACAGTCAATAAAATACCCTGTAAAATACTATAAAATACCCCATCCCCCAACACCAAGTTGTAAAGTGTACAAGGTGTTTTGAGACACCAATGTCCAGGGTGTTATGTAGCTGATCAGCCACTTGGTGTATGAAGCTGTTGGTTATCAGAGGCCACCAAGGGCAGTAGTCAAACAGATTGTGAGGGGTGACTCCTGACAGGTCCTACTTGGGTGAGGTGGGTGGTGTAAATGTCCTTCAACCTTATGCTAAATTTACTGCTAAATATGGTGAAATAATGCCATTGAGACACCGTTGGGGTATGCCATTGTCCGGTCTCCTGACATTCCAACCTTACCTAGCAGTGAAATAATGCCATTGGCTGGAGGTATGCATTGGGTAATTCAGCTGCCAACGTCTCGTTGATGGATGTAATGAACACATTCATCACTCTCTGCTCCATTTTAATTCACATTTATTGTTTTTAGACTCGCTCAAGGCCTGTCAGCGGCCATGGCAGCTTGAAAGAAATCTCAAATTAAATTAAAATTGCTCACTCACCCAAAACAAAAGCCCCCCGTATCCCTTAAAGATCACACATCTGTTCCTTAACTTGTCGTCGCTGTGACACACACACACACACACACATACACACACACAAAATGTCAATCCCTATCTGCTCTGTAATTTAAATGAATCGTGCCAACGGGGCCATCGAGTGCTTCATCATGTTAAAGTGCCCATGACATTATGGATGGAGCGCACGTCCCTGTGCAGCCAGCTATGGTAATGTATCTGGAAGGAGGCTGCCGCTGCAGGGCTGGCCACGTCAGACAGAGCCGAGCAGGTTCGGCCGAAGCCACAAGAGAGGCCAGAGGCCCCGCCCTGCTGCTCGCACTGCACTCAGTCTGGACAGAGGAGATGGGAGCAGAGGACGACATGCTAAGAGTCCCAGTGACACAACACATATGCTTTCACCAAGACTGATTTGAATGCAGTGCCGTCACATAGACACAATTAAAGTTGAGTTATTTTACCATTGAACACCAGTGTTTTTACAGGTGTTAACTCAGGTGTTAATGTTTATTTATCTCTGAGCAGAGGACTCCTGTATCAGCTAACTACACACATGCTGGAAAACCAACATATGCCCACACATAATTACATGAATAAAAACATAGCACATTTCTGCTTACTTGTATCTGCATATTTTAATTCTTCCCATAATATCAGTAGACCGTATTAATGGCAGCAATCTCCAAGCACTGGTCCAACAAAAGCATTTGTTATGGTGAATGGATTCCTAATGGTGTGCTGGAGGAATTAATTTGTATGCATGCATGCTTTGTAAGTGTGGCGTAAAACAGTTATGATGATTGTTGGTATGTTTGTAGGGAACAACAATCATGTATCTGTTTTTTTTTTTCTCACCTTTAATAATACATGCAAACTCGGGCCTTCTCACTCGTTTTGAAAAATGCAAAACACACTTCACAATCAGCCAGTTCCATCAACTTGAAGACACACAAAACAAACAACCACAGTGGGAGGATGAAGAGAAAGATCATTTCCACCGCCGGCTTTGCAATTATAACAGCCTCGGAGGTGCACTTTGTAGAGTTTCTCACAGTTTCAGAAAAGCCACCCACCCCCACAACTATAAAGGTCCGCCACAAAATGCGCTGAAGTGATACACTATTTCCCCCCACGTTGCACTTTTCTAAAATTTCACAACTTGATAATGGTTAGAGCGACACAGATACATGTAGTAGGATATAATCTCACCTCTTTTTTTTTCTTGAGAAATGTGTGTGTGTGTGTGTGTGTGTGTGGTGTGTGTGGGGTGGGGGGTGGTGAAGCAAAAGCGAAAAGTGAAATAGGAACAGATTCTGTGCTCGTTGGAGGCCTAACAAGGTGTTGTCTCGGTTTCGATTGACACATCTCTGCGGGCTGCAGGTTGAGCTTGAGCGAGGAGCCTCGTGCAGGTGTCTGTGAGGGCTGAGGCGTGAAAGGCAGGCCAAGGGGTCATAGCAGCATGTGCTGTTCACGCTCCCAGCGAGATAACCACGCCTGTCCTTCCCCACTGTTGCCATTTGTCTGTGTTTACTTTTTTATCAACATGAACATGAGGAATCGTCTTCAAAGAGAGCCACATAGGGTGATTATGGAGCACAGTGTTTTTATTCAAGCTGTCATCGAGCCGCCATGTTGTCTGACTTTAGCGGCCAACATTCGTGGCTACTTTTAATATCGGCATAAAGAAAGACACTAAATCTTTAATGTTAATGCCACTCGAGGGGGAAAAAAGGACAAAAATCCCTTTCTGTTAATGGCGCTGAACACATTTAGGCTTTAGTATTTCAGTTTCACCCATGAGACCATATGATGAGCCAAGGCCCACGTAGGCACTAATGTGGCCTAAAATGGCCCATTAGACAGTCCCATAGGGACACACAGTGGTACAACACAGAGATTATATCAAACGTCAATGCAAAACTAGCATGGCCCCTCATGCTGCACAGAAAGAGCCTGGACCCACTTGTTTGTGGATTGTAAACTGTGGCGTATTTTTGTCAGCTTATCTTCCCCTGTTTGGGCATTATCACAGATTATCATGACCCATAATTGGAGATGCCTGATTGTTTTGTGATGATGTAAGATGGAACATGCCCGATAACAGAGGGCTTAAACTTTGCTGCTCACGTATCATTTGGGGTAAGAATTTATGATGCTCTATTTTGTTCCTGGATGATCTCATTCTAGTGCATTCCAGCATTCTTAGAACTGGTGTATTTAGTAGAACAAAAACGTTTAAGATTCTGTATGCCTTTAGAATGTCAGCACATATACTGTAACAGTTTTCTCGTTGGTCTATTGGTCTCGTTGGCCTGAGCTCCACTTCATTTTTTTATTTTTATTTTTTATTTCAACACAGACAAACCTTAGTCTGTCTGTAAATGAACATCCGCGTAGACTTGATGTGCAGACTATGAAAGTGGAGGTAAGGTGTGTTTGCGCTGGATCATATGTCTCGCTGTGCACAAAAAGATTAGCATGTTTTCTTCTGTGTGCTGTTATGTGGGACAATTTCCTGACAGGATGTCCTCTCTTTGAAACCATTGTCACCAAAATGACATTGTCACCAAGCAAACAAGCGCCTTTGCTGCTGAACGGAAAGCCTATCAGGTGTTACTTGTGCTTCCAGTGTTATAAAGATACAGCGGGACAAATTAGTGCTGTTTTGCTCTTTGACTTTTGAATAGCTATATTTCCTCTGAAATTAATCTGCTAATTTAGAGTAATTATAGACACCTAAACACTTTGTCAGAGATGAGTCTACTATTGTGTAAGTGTTAAATTTAAAGTAGATTTAAGTTAAAGGAGAATTCCGGTGTGATATTGACCTAAAGTGTGTTGAAACATGATACCGAGTGTGAACGTATGTCTCATAGCCCACCTCGGCTTGTCCCCTGCACTCCAAAATCTGGCGCTAGTTAGCCGATGCTACCAACAGCTTTTTCAATGGTGGTGCTTCGGCATCGGGCTAGCTATGCAAATAAATCACTGTTTTACACCATTTACGAGGCTTAATGTATCTCCACACTTCATTGGTAGACTTCCGAGGGCCCTGACATTTAAAACGAGACATTGAGAACTTTGAAAAAGCAGTGGTAGTTTACTTACAAGATGATTTATACAGACAGTATCTTCACGAAGTTTAGAGTTTGCAGCCATCTTGAATTTAGTCACGATAAGTCGAGCGACGAGTAAGAATGAACAGGTATGATAAGGGATCAGATTCCAAAAATAATTCAGTGGAAATGCATGGATTCCAGTTGCTGCTACTGGAAGAAGATCCATTGGAGAACCGCCATATTGAATTAGTCTACCTTAACCATTCATTCTGCATCTGCTGGTGCAAAATATAGACTAATTGCATTAAGGTGGTTAAGTTCATATACAAACAGTTATTTACTTCTTCTCTGCTATCAAAACAAACTTGGCTCTATAGTTTTATTTCCCTACAAGGACAGGTTGTTCAAGGCTTGATGGGGTAATTTGATCAGCCTCAATAAATCAATGACAACATAACTGCCATTGCTCATTATGCTTACAAACATAAACAAGATATATTTTGTGTTTTTCACAGACTGAGATACTCAGCTCAGTTAGACTGTCTATTTGTTTCCTTGGTAATGATTGTCCGAACTAAGAGATGGCAGGACAGAAATGCCATCCATTGTTAGGTAGCAGCAATTTGTAGCAGTCTCAGTGGGAGCAGCGTAATCTGTGTCCTAATTGTGGAGGGAAGTCGGCACAATGCAGCCAACCTGCCTGATTTGGAAAGCAGATGATGGGGGAGACAGCCTGACAATGGATCGCGGCACATCCACCTTTGTGGAGGAGGGAGATAAGACTGGGGCTTGGTGGGGATTGGAAAGGAGAGGCACCAGCCTACGGCAATGTGTTCTGAAATGGGTGCTGGCCTTGTCTGGATTAATGAGGGCCTCGCTTCTACCAGAGAGCTGTCAGCCCAGTGAGTGTGTGTGTGTGTGTGTGTGTGTGTGGGGGGTGTTTAGTGGTCATTTCCTCCTACAATTCTTGGCCATGTAGTTGTTTGCACGAGTGGGAAGATCTGTGTTCTGAAATGGGTGCTGAGCCAGAGGCTGTGGCCATCTCCTTCACACATTTCACTGTGTGCAGTGTTTAGTTGGTTAGATTGTGTGCTTATTAGATGGCTGGTGTATTGGATTTGTTCCTGTGTTCTCTCAATCTATCTGCAGGCCACCATTTTGTCATTTGGGCTGTCCACCATTTTAACTTGTGTTCCTTGATGTGCGTTTAATTGACACCGTAAGTTCTTACAGACATGAGGGAGATATCGTTGTCAAGGGTGTTGGAACGATAACAATTAATCAGCTGAATTCCATCTCCTGTGCTTTTTCAAGGCCATTATCTGACACGGGTCCAAAGGCATTGTCACAGAGTGCAGGGGCGAATCCGGAGATGAAAAATACTTTTAATTTCAAGTGCCAGAAACTTCTTGACTTGATGGCGCCCATATATTCTCATCGACGCCTTTAGATTCCGCTAATGGAATCTCAACATTCTTTCCCTGTCTGCTGTCTGCCCGCCCGTGGCACTTGTAGGATCATTTGATTTCAGCTAATAACTGGTGTTAGCCTAAAGAAAGCCAGAAATGAAATCTACCTTCCCCTGGCTCCTTTGTCAACTGTATGAAACTGGCTGACTTTTCCTCGTTCTAGGAGGCCGGGGAAAAGGCAGCCTAAAACATCATGAAATTCGGAGTCACAAAGACTCTGCCTCTCCCTCACCTCTGTTCTAGAACATTCTCGGCAGAACACACGGCTTATTACAGGGTCGAAAGATATGCCCGCACTGCTTTGCAAGCCCCTCATCCACCCCCTATAACCCCCCCCCACACACACACACACACACACACACGCACTACAGTATTTTCCCCTCCCTTGGATCCAATCAAGTCAAATATCAGACACTTTAAAATGACTCTGGCTCTAATTTTGTTAATATATTTTTTCTTTGGTCTGTGTAAATGAAAATACATCCCTGTTGACACATTCATAGCGTGCAGCTTTTTATTAACGAGAGAAGGGAAGTGGTAATGAACTGTGAACACGCCGCTTCCTTTAATTTGGAGCTGAGGTATTGCCCATTTCCATGCATCCGAGCCTAATGCCATATTATTATTCCATCCAGACATGGCTGGAAATTAACTGTGCCGTTTTTTCTTCACTTATTTAATTATTTCTTTGTGACAGGGGAACACAGCACTAGTTACCTCACAAGAGAGCACATTGCAAGTTAACAAGTCTGTGTTTGTCAACACTGAGTTGAAGAGGAACTAATAGGCAACTTTGCCAGTACGCTGTCGTACTGTATGTGCTGCTCCACACCGCAAATCAATTTTGAATGTTCTAATGTGTTTTTCTCTAATATATATGAAGACTGTGCAAAGATGAGGAAAAACTGAGATTAGGAAATATATGCAAGATAAAATGGACATTTTAAAGATATATTTCTTTTAATTTAGGTGATACATTTAGAGCTGAAATAAATGAGCCTTGACATCAGATATAGAACATATCATATTCTGTATTTCACACACATTGTTAATTTGTATTAGATTTATAAAGAAATCTTAGTGCATGAAAGTATGTGAACTCGTGAAGTATAGCACCATTTCCAAAACCCTACCTTAATTAAATTATGTGTAGCTATAAATTTCTTTTGACTGGAAAAAAAGGAGCAATGGGAACTATATGCATAATTAACATTCCTTGCACAAAGTGTTAGATTTGTGCATCAACCCTGAATAAGTAATAACCATCCTTCACGTCGGATTGGGATATGTGAAAGTGTATCAATCCTTTGTCATTTTTAATGCCAGGCAGTATCTTTCAGACACGAGTTCAGATGAGCTAGTGCTGCAATTAAAGCCCCAAGAATAAATGGGTGGAGAGCGGGAACGAGCTAGAAAATAGCTCCACGCGGCTGATGTAACGTCCTGCTGTTCTCCACAAACCCCGAAGCCGATCACCCTTCCAAACCCCTACGCTACCCCCAACCTTGCAGGAAGCCTACAATTAGGGACAGCCGAGAACAGCATGCAGGCACTTTGGGTTTGTGTGCACAAAGGGAATGATAACAGTGTTTGGGACATGGCCAATCACAGGGAAGGACAATAACATAGGGAAGCTCTCACTTATTCACCCAAGCTGCTCTCAAAGTGTTTCAGGTCCCATCAGAACCAGAGAATGGTTACAACGCTTTACACAAGGATGGAGCTACACTTTCAGACTCTGTACAGCGACTGCACCAGAGAGGCTTCCTTCAGGCAATGCGTTATGGGAAAAGGCCACTTGTGTCATCTAGAGGGAAAATTAGGCCTAAGTGAAGTGGGGGGAGTGTGGGGGTGTGGAACCTAGTCTGTTGTCCCCCGAACCCCCACTGTTCTCTTTATTGTAGCACAGGTTCGAAATCTCTGTCTCGAGCCAATCAGAGTAGTTCGACCTCCTGAGCTGTCTCGGGCCTCTCCTGCTTAGCCATTGTTTTGACTGGTTTTGACAGTCCATTGCTCGAGGGGGCAATAGATGGAATGAGATGCAAATTGGGCTGTTTGTGTGTTAGCGCAACACGTTGACAGTGGGTGTTTGTGCGTAATCAGTGATGCTAATGCTGTTATTCTTTGGGATTACGCGTGTGTGTGTGTGTGTGTGTGTGTGTGTGTGTGTGTGTGTGTTTGTGTGTGTGTGTGTACATATATGTGCATTAGTGCGTGTCTGCAGGTCTTTAGAGAAAGGCCAAATTTACCGCACTTGCACACACTCACACACTCACACAAAAAAAAATCCCCTGCCTGCTCTGATGATAGGTCTGGGGGAAATGGTAAAGCATTGGGCCTGTAATGGACTCTTGTTGAGTGCTGGCAGCCCGGGTGGGAGGGAGAGCTGCTCTGTAATTGAAATGCAGTCCCAGGGTGGTGCCAGCAGCCACGGCAATCTCTCTTTTTAATTCACACCTAAAAAATGAAACACACACACACACACACACACACACACACACACACACACACACACACACACACACACACACACACACACACACACCAGTAACTGCTGCAGCAGCAGCACATTTATTAAAATGTCCGGCTACGTGCCCTTGTTAAGTGTTTGCTGTTTATCATCAGCCATTATGGTGGAAAATGTGTTCGCTAAGAGAGGCATCTGTAATGGGGCACCCTGACCCCTCTAGACCGATGGACTGAACCCGTTCCAAGGCTGTTTAATCAAGTGCTGCACCAGGAGTTAACACTAAATGAAAAACAAGGTAAACTAAAGAGGAGTTTGGGGATTCTCTCTCTGAACATGCTGAGTAAGGCAATTTCGTCTCGTTACAGTGCTTTCTAAAGCTGAATATTTTGGTGTGGGTAGCTCGTACAAAGCTGAAGTGCGATCCATAAACTGTGTGACCTGTGATCATTTTCATGATCAGTGAAATTCGTAAGTAACAAACTTCCACAGTTGCCCTTGAATTTGTCACATTAAATTGACTACCTAATCTGAAAACACTTCACTCTAATACTGTTAGTGAAATCACTACCCTGTCACCATACTTATATTATTCTTATTATCTTCTTTTATGCTAGGAGATTAAAGATATTGTTCCTCTCCGTTTCCTTGCTAATTTGCACACGGTTACTTTTCCATTCTTGGAGTGATCAAAAGAAAGGAACGTGAATCTTAATAGCAATCACAAGCCTTTCCTCTTGAGCCATAAATAACACAATTACCATACAATTTCCATTTCGATATCTAACATATGGCTTTGAATGCTTGTCAAAGTCCATGTAATTATCACAGTTTGTGGCCGTTGTCTACCTTGAGTAATTCCCCAGAGTGCACTAAAAATAATCCCGTGTTGATTCTCCATTTGATGGCTTTGTTTTGCCATGATAATCAGATATAAATCACAAATGTAAAAATGTTGTTGAAAGATTTTTGGCCTATGTTCCATATGCCTCTGTGTGATGTCATGGTGCGTTCTGTGGAATGGGGACGTATCAGTACACGGTTTCATTCACCAAACAGACTGGCAAATTTTGAACAGACTGACAAAAACAACTTTTTTCAACCTCAGAAAATCATGTGTTGTGATCATTTGTGCTTCATGTAGCATTTACAGGTTCTGTGTTCTATGTTTACAAACTACAGAACGTCTACTGTATTTGCCAAAGACCCTGACTCCTTTGACAAAGAACCACAGCATAATGTCATTTTTGTCTGTTTAAATTACCTGAAGATACAATTGGCTGTTTGATTTTAAACTGGAGGGGAAGTCATTTTGTATCACAAAAGCCAAATGACCAGCCCTTTTAAATATTTAGAGAGCCAGACCACATTCAAGTCCTACTTCCTGAGAGGAAACTCTAATTTGGGCCTCAGACAAAGCTGCTGCTGAGGGTTAAGAAAATAAATATGTCACATAAGAGAACTGACGCCGTCAACCCTCCCCAACCCCTAAGCAAGGAACAGTGGGAGCATATGATGGAAGTGTGCGTTGAATCACCCCGCCACACCCCCCTACCCCCCCTGCCCAGCCTCTTGTCTCGCCAGGATACTGCATGTCAAAGCAGGGACACGGCCCTTAAAGCAGAGGAAGTGACTCAGTTGGGGCGGTTTGCATGCGAGTGCCGACACAGCATTTGCTCAATGGCCACTGATGGATAAGGAACTACTTTAAGCAAGAGAGCTTTTCCTGTTCCTATTCTGGGCTGCGCTACGCTATGCTGTGCTGTGCTTCGACTGCAAGACCCCAGAACTGCTGTGGTCATCTGATGGACGGGGGGGTTGGGGTAGTGGGCACGGCGGCTGGAACCTGGTTTCGCTTCTCGAGGCCAAACGGTGAAAGCGGCCCTTTTAACCATAAGCGGCGACTGGGAGGGGGAGAGAAATGTCCACGAGTCAATTCATCCTCGCTCCGCTTAAGTCCCTGAGAAAAGAAAATCTATTTCATTTCACGCCACATTTCCGAGCCCACTTCTTCAGCACTTGCACCTTTGACCCAAGCAATCTTCAATTACCCTGCAAGAAAGGAGCCTCTCCACTCCTTCCTTTTTTCCTTCCCCTTGCCATAGGTGCGGCAGAAATGTCCTTGAGTCCTCTATTCTGTTATCTCCGCCTCACATCTGCGGGAGGCTTTCGTCTCCGGCAACCGCTACCCCCCCACCCCCACCCCCGAGTCCCAAGGTCAAAACAGCTGGCCGTCTGTTGGTAGTACATTCATAATGGTGCCTGGGTAATTAAGAGCTTTCTCCTAAATGATAGCTTTGCTTTGCTTTTCAGATGTTCCTTAACAAGCCGGCCTACAAAGGTGCAAGTGTAGTGCATTCATCACTGTCATCTGGGGCTAATTACTGCGCTATAAATCACAACAGTGACCTGGCCAGGCTTCCTCATCTGGAAGGAATGTAGCGGTCTTAAGGTGGATTGGGACAGATAGAGCTCGCGTTTGGAGCGGCATCACACAGGGTTTTGTTTACATTCGTCCGCAAATGTTTTGAATGTGCTCTATATTTTAACGAGTCTTGAAAGACATTAAAGTAATCCATTTAGACAGACGAGGGGGAAGGATGGTTTGAGTCACTGCGGTCGCTTAAACATTATGCCACATGTGAATGTATTAGAAGGTCTAGTTGCAGCGTAAAGTGCTTTGTTTTGGTGGTTCAGTGCGATTTGCAGTCCTCCTGTAGCCTACCAAGCACACTGTATCCTTCGCTGGTTTTACAGCGGTAGAGGTTAAGTGGACATGGGGGAAGATTAATGTTGCCTTTCAGGTGGACTTCATTTCCACTTACTTACCCAATCGAGCAATTTGACACCGGCTTGCTCTATAAAAAGGACAGCTTACTTTTCTTTAATTAAACGCCCCCCTTGCACTCTCCTCTCTCTGTCTCTCTCTCTGTCTCCCTCAACACCTCTGTACCCAGTATATGAGCGGCGTTTTAAAAGGCTCTACCTTTAATGCGCTGCAGTCATGCTGCCGGCCGCTACACGGCACCCAGGAGGGAAGGACCAGCGATCAGTCTTAACAAGGTCACACCATTTGATTTTTAATATATCGGTCAGCTGGGCGCACCTCTTCCCTTTGAAATATTAGCACGCATTAATGATGTGGAGGCGAGTCCTCAGTGGCGGCAGGGGGGTGCTCGCACATCAGCGGTCATCTCCCAGCAGAAAAGGGGGGCCTTGCTTGGCTGGAATTGGATCCAGTTCCGCACCCCCCCCCCCCTGCTCCGGGCACCGTGCCCATTTTTTATAGAGCGGGTTTACGGCGTTCATTATGTGCACTTAACAGCTGCTGTAATTCTCTGGGACAGGGTGGAGACATGAGGCGATTGGCTCGTAGCCCCCTGTGCCTTCGAGTCTGCAGCAGTGACCTTTCATTTTGGACATGAAAGATGATCTCCTCGGCGCATGGATTTCATATTTTCACTCCATCTCATTGGCACTTTATTAAATTTCCCCCTTCTCTCTTACCTTGCAGCCATTTTCGTGCTGGACTGCGCCAGCTTCATTCAGATGATCGCACCCAATCAGAGAGAGGTGAGAGAGGGTCAGGAGAGAGCAAAAGAGCATTTTAATCCAGGCAAACTAGCCCTCTACATACAGTACTTTTTTTTATTACCACTTCTACATACTTGCTACCATACAAATGGCAATATTACAAAATAAAATGTAAGCAACGCATTAACTATTAACGCACTAACTATTAACGCATTAATGACTATACTAAACTAATGGCTATACTATGCTGTATCCATGGCATAGTCATAGATAGATATCAATTTATTTGTCATTGCTATATAGTACTATATTAGAACACAATACATACATAAAATATCTGTGCTTGATGAGGCCGTTTTTTCGTTTACCATAATATTCTCTTAGGCAATAATAATATTCTCTTAGGCAAACATCACATGAAATCATACACATTATTGTATTTCTCTAAGAGTAATTAATGTGTTATAATTATATATAAATATAATTATCTCCTTAGAACGCCCTTGTAACACTAGCTGCCTGTCTCTGATGATGAGGGATTATGTCAGAGGCCTCCCACCTGCGTGTCACTGGTTAGATATTTATTCCGTCTGCAGATGTACTGTTCTTGTGCTGTTGCAAAGTTTGTTTAGAGAAGTGATATTCCTCATGCCTTTGGGTTTAACCTCTTCTTAGATCATCCAAATGTTGCAGGATTGAAGTGGGAAGGGTCAAGGCGAGAAGGGCTTTTCCTCCTACACAAAATGCTAAATCAGAGCCTGCCTTAAAGATGAACATGTTTTTTCTTCATATTTCTCTCTCTCCCTCCCACACATTGTAATATCTTGCCTAGGATATACAAAGTAGAGTTTGCAAGCCACAGGATTGCAGAAGGAAATAATTCCTGGACAATCCAGGATGCACAGTTTCTGTTTAATTTGTCTTGGGGTTTGTTGGTCTTGGGCTGTTGTCCAAAGCCTAAAACTTCTGGGGCAGTATAAACATTTGAAAAACTGATGACAGGCCTGCTTTAACCATCTCCAGTACCTTAGAGACTGTGAATACAGCAGTTTTCAATAAATGCAAAATCAATATACAAATGAATTTTACCTACTTACAGTAATTCTACAAGTCTTTCAAGAGTTGCCAAGAAACACAGCAAAGCTGGACAGATGCCAAGCTTATGATTCTGACATGAAGCCTGAATATCCTCAGGCTAAACCTATCAAGCTAGAAAGACAGACTATGAGGATAGAATAACTCATGTCATTCTGATCTTAACAGTTTATGTATCTTATTGTAATGACAGTTGTAATCAAATGTGGAATTTGAAGGTTTATGATGGTGTAGATGGACTAACCCAGTCAAAACAAGGTAAAAAGGTAATACTAGGATTTCAGTGCCCTTAATGCTCATTACAGTGAGGCTAAAGCTGCTTGCTGTTAGCAATCAGTACAATTACTTTCTCATTTTAATGTTAATATTCAGGAAGAACAGTTGTGAAGGAAACCTGTACGACACTAAAACACCTCTTATAGGCTATGTGTATATGACTTAGGCTAAATGGTCACTTAGGGATATAAAGTTCTTCTTTGGATGTGAACATAGCATATTTATGGCTGTCCTTTTAAAATCCACAGCGGCTGTTGTAGCATTAGACAGTGATATACCACTGTTATGAGTTATTGCATTGTCTGCCTCCAGGACCTCATTCAATATTTACCCAACCTTCAGACACATAACCTCCTCCCTGTCTACATTTCCCTCGAGGAAGTTGCGTGCCTTTTTCAACTGAACTGGGAGCGTACTCTACAAGCCTCTGTGGCGCAGGATACTGCTTTGGGAAAACAGCCCTTGTCATCGGAAAGTGGTATCATAAAAAAAAAAAAATGGGGGGTGGGGAGATGACCCCATAAAACGTTTCTGACCTCCAGGTTGAGGCTGCAAAATCAGGCCACGGTCCATTAAGTTCACACACACAGTCCATATTGAATTCACGTGTTCCTGCGATACAGGACATGCCGGTGATGTTTGCGGCTGTTGCTCTGTCTTGAATCGCGAGCTCTGCATTTATTTACATTCCAGCTTCCTGGAAGAAACATGGTTCATTCCCCATGCTCTCTCTCTCTCTCTCTCTCTCTCTCTCTCTCTGTCTCACATCCTTTCCCTCTCATGAAATGAATATGCATTCTGAGGGAGGGTGTGAAATGTGGAGGCGTCTAGCCATGGTTGTTAAAGCCGTCCAAGAATCTGAACACTGCCACCCATTAATAGCATAGCATGGTGGTGCGTTTTACAAGCACACATATCACATACTGTTTGCATTACAGTATGTGAAAATCAATCTCCATGCTCTGATTTAAATGCTATGAAAGCAATAAAAAAACAGTGTGTTCCCCTCACAATATTAAACACCAAGAAGGACGATTGCTTTACCTGAAAGCCTGTAATGCATCAACAGACAAGCTCCAGAATCGGTGTTTAAAATCATTCAATCTGCTTACTTTAATTGTGCCTCCAAGGGGCTTTAATGCTATGCACTTCTCTCTACTTTTTTAAGGGGACGATTAAACTAATTTTGCTTTCTGATGTCATGGTGGTTGCCACAGCCTCCCGAAGGGTTAAATATGGCCCAGGGCTTGTGCTGTGAGCAGTTCTCCTTGAGGGCCCACTTAAGGTCTCTTTTGTGGTTCCAGATGTTTTGTGTAGCTATTTATTTAGCTTGTAAACAGGCCGCCAAAAACGTTCCGCATAATGATGGAGAGGGGAACCGCAATTACATTGTTGCGGGGACGTACAAAAGATTGCTGCATGCTTAATGTGATTTAGAGCTGGGAGGGGGGGGGGGGTGCTTTATAGGCACAGAGAGGGAGGTTTCCAGATTGAAATGCAAATCTTAACATTTTGGAATTCATTAGGGGCAAAACAGTCAGTGCCACAACCAAAACAGGAGGGGGGGGGGTTTGGGGGCAGTTAGAAGGAGGTTCTTTTCCGAAGCCATCCAGAGGAAAACGAGGGTGGTCTTTGCTGACTTCTTCCTTCGTCACCCTCCACCCCACACAAACACACCTCCTCCTTTTCCCCGTCTACCCCTCCCTCCCTCTGACCCCCTCTCGCTGGAGTCCTGGTGTTAAGATGGTGGTCAGGGCCGTGCACTTTCATTTTTAGGCTAATGAACAGGTGGTGGGGGTCATGTTTCTCTAATGGCACAAGTCGTTAGAGCATTTGAAGCAAGTTCACAACCCCCAGCAACTTTGATCTGGCACCTGCAACTGTGCATTTTTTCCGTGTCGACCGCAGTCCCTGCAGTCATTAAAATCAAACCACTGCTTCACACAGTCTACATGATATAATGTGCATGAAGTATTCTGAGGGATGGAACAGTTTGCCCTGCTCTTGTTTTCCAATGGCCTATATCAGAAATGCATGTGTTCATCAACTTTCAGTTTCCTGAGCACGTAAGGGCACCCGCAACAAGTTGTTGCACGCACACATACACATGACCCAGTGACTTGGGCTGAAACCTGAGGTGTAGCTCCCACATTCTTCCCCTCCTGGGAGAAGTGATTAAACTCCAACCGGCACAGAACCTTGAACATGACTGCTTTTGTCTGCGCAAACAAAGGCTGCTGGTAATTGGATTCACATTGCGAGAGGTATTTAAAACAGTCTGCTAACCAGCCCAAGCTGTGTGTCTGCCGTCCCCCTGCCATGTCGGGCCTTTTTGTGTTCCTCAAAAACAAGGCACGTCCCCGCCCTTTTATAGGTCTGGCCCTATTTGGCCAGTGCTCGGTTGCGCTAAAAGCACCAAGCTGACCTTTTTTTTATTATTGTTATTTGAAATCCATCATCGAGGACAGGTTCAGGCATTTTCAACCCTCATCAGCTCTCGAAAAGTTTCTCTGTGTGGTGCGCTGAAATGCACCATTTACTTCCCTGGCAGTTTGTCAGCCATAAGCTATTATGCTGAATTATATTTTGAAAGGGCAGTAACTCTCTCTTTTTTATAAGTTGTCTGGGAGAATATTTGAGGCAAAGACATACAAAGCCGTAAACCGGGATTAAGAAATAACATTTTGCCGTTTATTTGAACATAAAACATGAATCACCCCCCGCACCCACAAACAGCGCGAGGCCCCAGAAAATTAAAACGCTGGGTAAGTTGATTAGAGGCAATGAGACAAAGAAATCAATGGGACATGGCAGGACAAAGTAATTCTAATTGTTTACATACCTGCACTTGGACAGGGGAAGAAAAACGACTGCCATTTTGTCTCTCGTCTAACGGCGGTGGGGAGGGAGGGAGTGAGTGGGGCGGCGAGCTGGAGATCGACTCCAGATGGCTGCAGAGAGGCCTTTCGCCCAAGGGACTCTCTTTAGTGAGCCATTGCTCTTGGAGATGTGCATTAGATGTGGACTGAGCCCAGATTACTCCGTCGCTCTCCCCAGACGGCGGGGGCCCTGATTGCCTCTCCGGCCCCACTTGCACTCTGTCCTGTTGACACTGGGCCCTGTGGCAAAGCTGGAGTGGCTCTCACCTGAAGTTGGATGTCGACGCGGTGCTCCACCAAGCGGCAGTAGGGTTCTTAGCCTGGTGCACGCAAGTGCTAAAAACTTAAAAGAGATCCCACCGTCCATGCAGTGTGTTTGCGCAGTTGTGCAGCTGCACGATAAGGAGTTGTTAAAACCTGTTATCTGTGCCAAGATATTGTGCAACGTTGTGTTTATAGACAGGGTACTAATCCATGTTAGGCCATGTAACGTCCTGTTCTGTTTACCTTTTCATGTCTAGATATGCAATCTAGAAATATTTATCTAGTCAAGGGCCTTTCAAGGGTAAATTATATTTACACTTCTACAGCTATTTAAGACAAAACAAACCATTGACGACTGTTTGAGTTTTAGGTCTGTTCTTGAGAGCAGACCAAACTGGGCTTCAGTCATCACGCTAAGCTTTTTCTCACAGCGTCTGTTTACAAAACACAAGATTTCTTTTACATTTAGCCAGAAAGTGACCCAAGTGTGACCTGACTGGAAATTGGTTGTTTTTAAGTCTGGCAGTAATTAGAAACCACCTGCGGTCTGGAGGATTTTCTTGCGGTGGTGAAGAAGAAGCCTGTGTGCTCAAGCAGCCTTCCCCCCACTTCTCATCCACCTGTACTCTGATCGTTTGACAGCTCAATTAATACTTCCTGCTCTTTCCCATCTGCCTTGTTTTACCTGGATCTCTACATACTAATGATTTGAAATTAATTGTGTAGTTGTGGAAGGAATTGTGGGCAAGTAATGTTTCTGCCATGTTTCTGAGCATTATATCTTGACTCGTTTCCAACCAAAATGACACTCTGTACCTTTAAGACCACTTTTTCAATTTTCAAAATAGCAGTGCAAGAGGTGCTTGATTCCAGGCACTATTTTGGTTGTCTGGCAACGTAATAACCTATAAAATGTAATCTCCTTCCCCCATAGAACCACGCCCGGCCTAATGGAGAATCCAATGCTTTATAAATATTGATGTTGCTAATTACTCTATGTGCATTATTAATTGCGGGGAAATTTCCTCAAATAGGATATAATTAGGGAAGGAAATTAGTCAGAGCTAATAAAGCTCATAGTTGAAAAAGCATTTTTAAACATCCCCCCTCATTTTCCTCTCCCATTTGCATCCAAAAGTGATGCTGTTCTTTCTGTCTGAGGCTTGTGTGAATATTCCCCAGAATAAACTCTCCACTGCATGCCGTTATTACTTCAGCACACAGAGTGTTGACTCTGTCAACATCAGCCTTTCCAGAACTATTAGCTTTATAATTGATGAAGACTTCTAACAGTAGTCACGATGGTTTAATAAATCAGTCAGTATGTAATGTGTAGGTGTCTCCTTAATAGATTACCCTGGTGAATATTAGCTGGTTAAACGTGCAGTGATTGTTTTCCGTATAGATGTGCCTATAACCACTGAGTTTAACAGGGCTGTCAGTATAACAGCGTCATTAAAAAGCCAAAGGCACAGATCATTAGGCTGTTGCTTAATTGCTCATTAATTGGGTAATTAGTGTTGCACTTTGTTTTCTTCCCCTCACAGTACAGAAGCTTCGATGCCCTGCATCTTTCTATTTCTGTCTAACCCTCGTGCTCTTTCGCCACATGCCATTAAATATGCCAAAGCCAAAGAGATAGAAGACTTAACATCCATTTATAGAACCCAGAGAACAGTTTCAACAGCTCCTTAGTCGAAGTATCTTTCTTCCAATTTTCAGTCAGTAAATATAGCCAGTCAGTAACCATATGCTAGAAAAACTGCAACAAGATTGTTGATTCAAACAAAGGCCTTGTTGGGTCATTTAAGAGATTACGGTATGTATTTGGGATAAAGGAAAGAAGCACAGAGTTTATAGGAGAGAAGAGTACCTTAGCCATTGGTATAGGCTAACACCATTTTCAGAATAGAGATGTCCATCATCATGACGCCCTCGGCTTAATTTATGTGTGTGGGTGAATCCATGATTTCTCAAGATGCATTTCCTCAGACCTGCCCCAGACTTTTTAATTGATCAGAGCTCAGCCCAGGCATGAACTGCTGTAATGTGGAGGATCCTGAAACTGTCCAGTATGAATGCAGAGGGTTTTTGCTTTGTTTATTTGCAATTCATCTCATCCAATTAGGATGGCAAAGGAAGATTGTGTGTCTTGCCATTGCTGAGGGAATATGAGATTAAAAGGCGACGGGAGAAACATCTGTGTCTTTGCGTGCTCACAATCTGCATTTCATTTCTTCCACTGCCATCCAAATAGCAATAATAAAAGCACTGAACTGCACAGGCTCCCTAACATGGTTGGCGTTACCATAGAAACACACAGGGCACACGTGGGTTTATGTGCTCAGGCGCGTCACATGCCATCAGAAAAGATCATAAATTTGCCCTCAGCAAGATGGTGGCTGCGGCTAGATGGAACAATTGAAAGGGCAATTTGTCAATTCCTATGTACGGCTCCAGTCAAAAGAAGGCCATTTGAATTGAGTCATCCATTTTAAAATGTTTAAAAGATATTCAGATAATCCTGGCAATAGAAAATAATTTCGGTGAGTGGATTGTTCTGCGTGTATACATCTACTACAAGCTATATTTAGATTTGAAGACTGAATTGCAGCCTTTGTATTGTGTCCCATGTGTGTAAATACCCAGAAAATATTTATCGCTTTCCACAGCATTCATTATTAAATAATTGTATTCCCCTTCATGGACAGCTTGCAAAGTTGAAATGCTGCACATATGAATTTCAGATTATGCTTGAGCGCCAAGGTAGGCACCAGTTCCACAAATGAAGTGCATTTTTTGCCTCTCTTGCGCACACTAGACCTTTCACTCCCTCATTCAGAATGATCATGGAGAGAGCATTATCGGATCTGTTTGAACAGTTCCCATCAACATGACACCAGTGGGCGGTACAGATATCGAGTGACCTTTTCTGCATGGCTCTCGATATTACGGCAATCTCCCCTGTCTTATTACCGCGGGAGCGTTTCGCACGGTATTAGGCTTAATAAATTACTTTCTTTTTCTCCCTCGCCACTCTTTCGCTCGTTCAGGCTCCTGCTCCTTTGCTTCTCCCTGAGCCTTAGCTGATAACCCAGCCCTCCCCTGAGCCTTGGCCTCCATAATCATGTCAGTGCACGGGCCTCTTATTTGAGCAGAATTGCTTAATTGGTATGTGTTCTACATAACTGTTCGAGTATTAGACTCACAAATGAAGGTTAGAACCTCGGTGCTTGTAATCGACTGAAAGAAATTGATTTGTGCTCGCCCGCTCTTCGGGGAGAGGGCTTTATGGTTCTCTGAAGAAATGAAGGTTTATAATTGTGTTCTTTTTTTCCTCCCTCTCTGTCTCCTTTTCTCCTCAGCTTTCCTTCTTTCTTCCACCCCTTCGTTTAAGCTTTCATCCTGTCACCACCTTAAGTTGTATTGACATTTCAACTAAAAGGAAGACCTTGACAGCTTAGAAGTACTAATGTCTACCTTAACAAAGCATGTGCAATTGCCCCTGGTGCACTAATTGAATGTTGTTTGGGTTGTCTTTCAAGGCAGGTGCAAGATGGTCTTCAGTGGTTTTGGTGTTATTTTTCATACCCATACAAGAGAAAGATTTGGATGGGTGTAAGAAGTCTATGACTATTTGAATCCCCTTCAGTGAGCTTGGCACCAGTTATTACACTAATCAATTTAATTCAATCCCCAGTTTTGAGTCACATCACTCTGTGTGCTTACCCCCAAGAAGAGCAGATGGTGAACACCTAGAATTCTGTTTTGTGTGTGTGTGTGTGTGTGTGTTGTGGCTTACATTCATGTGCTCTTGAATGACTGCAAATTATTAACTCAATTGAGCAGAAACTGCTTTTGATAATTACTTCTCTTACATAATCTTACTTTCATCAAAAACACAGCTTTGATTTGGTTGTTATTCAGTCGAGACGTAGCAGCTGTTACACAAAAGTAAACAAATACATTAACACCAAGATACTGAATACTTAACACTTTTTTTTAATTTGAGCCTAGTTCTAATGTGTTCTGCCCATACCTTTGTATCTACAATTATCACATTCTCACAAAGACAGTAGGCTGACAGCCCAGACAGAAGGTAGACTATGGGAGCCCAAAATGGCAAGAGAAAATAGCATTTAAAACAAATTACTGGATGAAGGAACATTGCTGTAAGTGATAATTGGCTTAAATGACAGAGTCCACTAAGGCATGTGAATGACGAAAAACATGACGTACACAGGACCTCTAAGATATCCACTGTTATCCGAAGTTGTAAACTGTCAGAAAACATATCTTATTTAACCAATTATTTGTCTTAGCAAAGAGTCGAATATGTGAGCAATGTGTCTATGCTAGAAAAAATAATTTCTTATACTCATTCTCACTGCATCTTTCATGTGGCCAGTGAAATTGTGACTAAACCTGTCATAAGGATCTAATCTGTATGACGCACAATGCTGTGCGTTAATACCGACCAGTCTATGATACCGACACACAAACAAATGCTAATTTATTGAACTGGGCAAAGCATTTTGCTAATTTAAAGCAAGACAAAAATAATACAATGAAGGCTGAAATGGCCGCCCACAACCAAGATGGTGTTGTCTTGTTAGTCATAATATGCCAATGCTAACATTGTTGTCACTGGTTTAAAAGCTTAGAATAGAAGAGAACTTGGTTGTCAAAGTGGTTGAAGTCATTCTTTCCCAACTGCTGTATCTCACAACGTTTTGTATTTCTATGCATTTAAAACATGACAAATTATCTTCCACATAACAATATTGCAATACAATTGTTATATTAAAATTTGCGGAGTTATAATGTTATACATTCATTAAACTCACTCTTGAGACAGGCTGTTCTAGCCATAGACCTACTGATTTGTTTCCAATGGGACATGTCCAAAGAAATGATTATGAAATCACCATCAGCTGAGCTTCCAAGAAAGAATAATGTTGCTGTCCTGCAAACAAAATAAAACAAAAACCATTACAAGAACAAACATGATTTGCCGTCTTGCTGATGGCTTCCGCATGATAGTGACAAATAAGAACAAATTGTGTGATGGTCAGCCTGATATACTGTTCCAGTTGACTGAGGACTGATTTCTTTTTCAACAGCCGTGATAGAAAGCAATGTCCCTGATGCAGACGTCCCCCCCCAAGAGACATGCAAAATGAATTAATAACCATGCAGATGAGCAATGTTAATAACAACCAGATGAAAACCACTCAAGTTGGCTCTACCGAGAAAGCACGGCATTTAGTTGTGGAAATTTCCTCGCAGCGTTCAGGATTGTCAAAATAAATACCAGTGCCAAGCTCTGGTCTAGCTGTTTGTCATTCCTGTGCTTTTGCTGAATGTCAGGCTAGCTCCATGGAGCATTGCTCTGAGCTTTTTTAGACATCCTCCAATCACATCTTTCCTGCCAGAACTCAATTAACAGTCTATAGCATGTATTAGTATTCAAGGGATAGATCCCATACGGATCTTGGCTAGGATTAGCCTGGCTCTTAACATCTTAGCTAATCTGGTTAACACCTGTTTTTATTGACATTTAAACAGCATCTGAGCTGCTCCCTGTGCCCATACTTTCAAAAGGATCTTCTCTGCTTTGCTTCCTCCTGGTATTTGTCCTCTAGAGGTCCTTCTAATAAGGTAGCACTGATGATATTATCATTGTTCTGTGATTGATCTCATCAGGCTAACAGGTCTCTGTGATCACATTAGAATTACTCCCAGTTGAACATGTTCAGTAGTTATTTAAAGCCTCTCTGATTATCTGTTGGAGGGAAATGTTGTGTAAGAATGGAAGGGAGCATGTTCAGGTTCAGGGTGGTTAAGAGGCACCATTTGGCCTTGAGATGGTTGTCAGATAATATTTAATATAATACACTGGAATCATACACTCTAACGTAAGACACGTGATGTTTTTGTTTAAGCATTATGACTTCGTCACAAATTCTTACTCCAGGATAATTATGATTTTAAAGTCAACATTCACACTATGGGAAATGTACAAAGGTTAGACATATTCAAGCTGTTTTTATCCCATGAAATCCCTGTAGATGGTAGTTTGGGGGAGCATTCAGCATACCTGTAAGATCTCTGATCACTGTGGGCCTAACATAGGCCTGTAATAACCTCTGTTATTTCTGCGACTTCTGTTGATAAAGCCTTGGGGAATGTGTTGTGTGATTGCTGTCTAAACACAGCGAAATCCCAGCTGCCACTCTCTGCCCTGCAGCGGCTGTCTGGGTCAGCACTGGAACTTTGAAGTCTGCTCGGGGATTTACCTAAATCTTGAGGAATGGATCATTTTAAGCATCCCACCGGTATTAACACTCGCCTCTATCAATGGTTCCATTAACCCAGATTCCTAACGCGGCTCAGGCAGTGACCGTATTAACCCCCTCTGCCTCCCAGGATCTTCTTTATCCTGCACTCTCAGGGGCTGGGCTAAAAGCCCTCAGTTCATACACAAATATGAGCAGCACTCTGGATTTCTCTATTCAGTTGATTCTCTTACTCCATTGACACTCAGTGGTTCATGGCACTCTCCTTGGGGAATCCACGTCTCCCATGTCTCCGCCGTTGCTATTTGTATATTACTTTCACCTTCGCCAGCAGTGTGTAATAACGCATGAGGCATGAAATGCAATGTTAGGAAAGTGGACATGGAGACAGGGGGGGTGACGCAGCTCTTGACGTGGGAGTGTGTGTGTGTGTGTGTGTGTGTGTCAGCTTTGGCGAGACTTTCAGAGATCTCCATTACTGGCTTTGAGCAGATGAGGGCCACTGATTTTTATCAATGGCCCATTTGTCACGGGATTTCCATGTGTTCACTGGGAGATTGAAAAGTGTTACATGCAATGGAATGTTAAGGGGGCTGGGGATGGAAAGATCCCAAACTGGAGGAAGGGATTCCAGGGAGGGTAACCGGTTTTACCCCAGACCCTTATGAGATGCCTGAATCAGTCTAGATTTAGTTCTTCCAATCGCAAAGAAAAATTACACATAGAAGCTTCAAAGATGTTCATTACTTATGCACACATTTCCGTGAAGTGTGGCATACCAGCATGGTTCTCTGAAGACCGTGGTTAGTACTCAGCATCTCATTCAAGTAAATTGTTAACTGCTCACACAGATTTAAGATTCAGCATTTGTCTCAAGGTAGTAGTCTTCATACTTGTGTTACGTACTGTATGCATCACTAACAGTCATTGAACCTATGCTTCTGATTTGGTTTGTGGTTGTGGGCGGCCATTTCAGCCTTTATTGTATTATTTTTGTCTTGCCTTAAATTAGCAAAATGCTTTGCCCGGTTGGACAAACGGTGTTCGTGAGAGGGGCTCGCTAGTGCAGGTTACGTATAGTACATGTCTGCAGGACCATGACATGTCAAGTGATTACTTCTAGACAGCCGCAGGTTGCCAGGCCGAGGTAGCTGTGGATGAGAGAGGTAACTAACTTTTACACTGCCATTCATCGTAGGGCCTCCAAATTGAAGCCTTGGCCAAAGATGCATTCAGATGGCTCCTCTTGGATGGCACACCATGTATTTACTACTGCGAAGAGTGTATTGGAGGCTGGTTCGTTGAGCTCACAATTACTGTAATTACGAATTTCAAGTTGGTGCCCGTGGTGGAGAGAAATGGAGGGTGCAATTATTAGAAAAGCTGCTCTGCACTTCTCTCAGCTGTAGTGATTTTTTTTTACTCTCTCTCCTCTCTCTTGTATCACTGCCTCCAATCCTATACAACCTATAATTGTAAAGCTTGCCTCGGATGTTTGCCGGGATGTGTCTGTGTTTGTGTGTGTGTGTGTGTGTGTGTGTGTGTGTGTACGCCACCACTGCAGCAGCCATGCACCAGCACATGGTGGAAATAATCTGTCTTTTTATAACATACTGTATTCTAGTCGTGGAAATACTTATGGAATGAAACAAAAGAAAGACTGAAAGGCCTATTGTTGTGGGTGCAAACTGGTGTGTGTGTGTGTGTGTGTGTGTGTGTGTGTTTTATGTGTGTTTGTGAGGGGTTCTCTTGTTCTTGTATAGTGATGTCACTTCTTGTGGCTTTGTGAGCATCATTGGTGTGTATTTTTTGTGTTCTGTTCTCACACGTTTATTTCCCAGAACGAGGGCCATTTTCACAAACATCACGGGCTTTTGGCTTAACAAATGGGATTCTGGTTATTGTTGTGTTTTCCAGAGCCTTTTCAGTAACAGTATGTGTAATTTTACCTTTAATTTTACCTTTTTCCAGAGCCTTTTCAGTAACAGTATGTGTAATTTTAACACCTTTAATGTCGGTGTAGAAGACAGTGTACATCTTTGCCACCAAGGAACATGTTTGTGTGGTCATTTGTCAAAATGTGTCATTTCTATGATTTTAATCAGTCTTCACTCTAAAACCAATCTCATCTTTGCCACGTTTTAGCTTTACTCCATTTCCGAGAAATTGTTGGGGTATAAGGAAAATGAAGATCGAAAACGGTGGTTGGTTGTTTCATATGGTTTGTGTTAAATGTCGGGGACTAGTTTCATAGGCGGTTACCAGATACACCACAGCAGGAACCCAACATCAAGATAGGGTTTGCATGGGAAATCGCTGACTGAATGCTCGAAACAAGGAAGGTGGTTTTCTCATGTAACCTTATTCATGGTATCGAGACGTTGTCAAGAAATCCATGGAGTCTCTCTGTCTGACAGTATTCTCCGGTTCTGACTCAGTCCCTCGAATCGCTGCATCTCCACCGTGAAAATGTTCCTCTGTTGCTCATCCTCAGCAAATTATGCTGATTAGCCTTTTCTCAGTCTTGCCCAAGCTAACCACATTAGAAACTACCCATGAAGGAAGTATCTTGCTCGCTCTCTCTCTCTTTCACTCACACACACACACACACACACACACACACACACACACACACACACACACACACACACACACTGCAAACTTAGCCCAGATGCCATGCTTTAATCTTAGCAGCCTCATTAAAAATGGCGTAGTAAAATCAGTGTTTCTGAAGCCCTCTATCCCTAATAAGATGTTTAGTCACAATTTATTTTAGACAGGCCTTGCTAGTCTGGCACTCAGAACATAACACATTTGTGCTGAATATTTCATGTAAAGAAAATAAAAGTTATTCTTCAACAATTGCCAGACTAATGACATATCTGTGCATGTAACAAGAAATTTGAAAGTATCTAAATGTGCCTGAAAGGCATTGTGGCGGAGGCCTCAAAATATTGTAGTCATTTAAAACAGCCACATATCATTGTGCTTACCTCTGCCTACTATGTAGAGAAACACATTCATTTAACCTCACCACCAGTTGCCTCCATGTTTCTAACTTTTCCTGTTTCAGCTAATTAACATTATGACTTTAGCTTAATTACAATATTAGTGTCATCTGATGGAGGAAAAACAAGACATTCTCTCATCACAACACCCTAATTATTTCCATAATTTATTTTCCTTTACTCTCATTGCTTGTTGTATCAGCTCCTATTCTCCTGTATGTTAAAATATGATAAGTCCATAAATACTGGACTGACATGACTTGAAAAATCACACCTCAAACATCTAAACTTGAAAGATCTTTTTTTAGAGTGAAACTGTCTAATGTGAGAAGATTCTGTGTAGACACGGCTGGGGTGAAGAGGAAGCAGAAGGGGGAAAACGACTCTCATATGGCTTTTTATTAGACTGTTAAAACCAGATCTAATTTTAATTTGGGTAATGTGAAGAACACTTGCCTATTGAGCAGGGGCGTCTTATGACTGACTTGACGCTCTGGTCATTGGCCTTGGTCTTGTGGTTTCATCGGCAGTTTCAGTTTATAGATGTGACACAGTGCATAGCCCCTGCACTTTTTTTCTCACCAACATCATGAACGCCTCTCTGCCCCCCCCCTAACTGCCTGAAGCTCTACCTTATTAGCATCTCTCAAGGAAACACAAAAGCCTATAGCTGCTGTGTACAGGCTGTTCAATCACTTTAAGTACTCGTGGCAGGGTGTTCTTCAAAAGGAAATAAATTCCATGCAATTCCCCATAGCTCTAAACATGCATATTATGTGTTGGCTGAAAGGAGGGTTATGGTAGGTTGAGCCAGTGCAAGAGGCAGCAATATATAAAACTCATAATGCTTTCTCATTACAAATGTCCTTGGGAGCTGGTAGATTTACTTTCGCAATGAAGCGAAAACCTAGTTGCCCAAATCACTGTCCACACAGTCGCCAATACTCACCTTAGATCCTAACCCGTTTGCACTAATGCATGTTGTTGACCACTAGTGGCCACACGGTTTTGTAAGTATTTCCTGGAAACCTCTTCATTGGGTGACCACGTCACCTGGCTTCTGCTTCATGCAGCTGGGGCTCTTGGCTTCGTTTTCTACAAGGCCATGCGAAAAAGAGCTGACGTCTTCAGCGGGCACCACAGCTTAATATAGCAGCACACGCGCCGTGGTCATGCCACAGATTAATAGCCCTCGTCTCTCAGCATCCACACACTTAAACAAAAAAACCCGCATGTTAGTCCACACGGAACAAGAACATAAGAGTCAGACAACAGTGCACCGCTTTTAATTTCACCACTAATTGGTCGGTGTCTCTGAGCCACACTAGTCGTTATTCAATTGCTGCACAGTTAGAACATGGAGGTCAAGAACCAAAAAGACCATGAGCATGTGTGTGTGTGTTCTCACACCTAACTACAGCATAACATCTGTAGGGAGAATGAGGCGAAACGCTTGTTAAAGCTGATGGCTTACAAATTGGAGCATATTTAGTGTCAGTGGATTTTGAATGCTGGCAGAGAGGGTGAATTTACTGCTCTATGCCAAATGACAGTAATGTAAAGCAAACTGAAGAGCCTCACAGACAAAAGGAAATGGTTGTCTGGGGTAGGAAAGCCAGGCAAGAGTGATTATTATTGAGCAATTAAATAGTCATTAGTATTATGAAATTGTCAGCATCCAGACTGTCCATTCAAATATGGAGGCAGGATGATATTGGTAAGATGTTTATGCGTGAAGTGTGTATTTTACATGTAAAACCATAATAACAAACATGGTAAAATCTATTATTATTGGGCAATTATTACACTGATTTGTGCAAGTGAGTCTTCCAAGCATCCGAAAGCTGCTATCTTATTTCGTATTTTTGCGTGAGGTGCTCTGTGTACCAGGCAAGGAGGTCACTGCAGGTATTGCTGAACTGGGATGTCCTGGTGAGAGAGCCAAGGAAATGTTGGCAAAACGCTGTGGTGGAGAAAGCCAAGACACGTGTTACTCAGACCACCGGGGAGAGAATATGGAACTGGAGTATTCCTCTCCAGGTCTGAATCTACTAGCCCAGAGAGGCGGTAATGGCTGCCCTGGGAGGTAGATCCTCTCACAGTAGTAGTTTCTTAGTCCCCTTGCAGTTATGTAGTGAGTTCTGTGACCACATACTACTTCTACAGTAATATAGAGACGAGGCATTTACCAGAAGTTAGTGTGCGGTTGAAATTGACTGTAGGGAAAGTAATGGTATTGCACAGAGGATCAGTCATAACAAAAGTTTACCTCATTCTCCCTCTCTTATCATCACATGCAAGACTAAGATTTTAAAAAAACATCTTTGATTACTAACCGCTCTGTGTCATCCCTCTGCTAAGGTGAAGCTGCTTGAGCTATTTAAGCATATTTCAGGAAATATGTTGCTAATTAATATTAACAATAATAATACATTTGTAATAATAATAATAATAATAATAATACATAAGGAATTACAACGCCAACAATGGCGAATATGGCATTGTAATTCCTTATGCACTGCCATTACTTAGTTATAGCATGTCCCTGACAATTAAGTCAATAATAACTGTGCATTTCTTGCTCCTAATCGGAATAATACAGAGCCTTCTGCCAGTGACAAGGCCCAAGTGTCCGCCAGTTTGCACCCACAACAATAGGCCTTTCAGTCTATCTTTTGTTTCATTCCATAAGTATTTCCATGACTAGAATACAGTATGTTATAAAAAGACAGATTATTTCCACCATGTGCTGGTGCATGGCTGCTGCAGTGGTGGCGTATCCACACACACACACACCACGCTGGTGCATGGCTGCTGCAGTGGTGGCGTATCCACACACACACACACACGCTGGTGCATGGCTGCTGCAGTGGTGGCGTATCCACACACACACGCTGGTGCATGGCTGCTGCAGTGGTGGCGTATCCACACACACACACACACACACACACACACGCTGGGGCATGGCTGCTGCAGTGGTGGCGTATCCAGGCCACAGATCAACAGGGAGCGCTGCTGTGTTCTGCTCACCACTCATTTCACACCTCTGCACATGGCTGCTGCCCTGGGACTGCGCTGGTGCATGTCTGCTGCAGTGGTGGCTGCTGCGTGGTGGCTGCATCCACACACACACACACACACACGCTGGTGCATGGCTGCTGCGGTGGTGGCGTATCCACACACACACACACACACACACACACGCTGGTGCATGGCTGCTGCAGTGGTGGGTTGTGCCGCGTGGTGGCGCATCCAGGCCACAGATCATCCACAGGGGCTTGCTGCTGGGTTCTGCTCACCACTCACACACACAAATGCGCACACACACACACACACACACACACACACACACACGCTTTCCTCTCAATCCACACACACACACACACGAGTCCTCATTTTCAGCATGGTGGCCCTGGGACTGGTGTTCTGCTCACCACTCATTTCCTCTCCTCAGAACGAGTCCTCCAGCATGAGCGCCCTGGGACTTTCAAGCCCGGAGTTGGTGGCGAGCCTCCTCGAGGGCGAGCCGAGCCTTGTGGGACCCGCGAGTGGCGCTCTTCTTGACACGTCTTTATCTTCTCTTCAAAGCTCTTTGCCACAAGCTCGAGGAAAAACCTTGAGGCCCTCAATCAGGGTCACGCAAAAAAAAAAAACTATCCAGTCCCACATTCTCTTGAGGTTGGCCAGAATTACTCTATAGTTCCTCATGTGTTTATCACTTTTGTCTTTTCGCAGTTCCTGTCACTGGGGATAGTGATCCATGTCTTTGAGGAAACGCTAGCTTTAGCTGCCGCTTGTTGGTGAAGTTTCCAAGCATCAAAGTGGAGCGACATTTTTGTCACAGCTGCTTGTTGGCAGGCATGGTCTTGGAGTCTCCTTGTGCATACGTGTGTCCTTGACTAGAGTGGTGTCCTTTACCAGCGTCACCTTTTCAATTATGGACCGTTACAAGCCTCCCCTACTGCAGTATTTATGTGTGTGGTGGTGCCAGACCGCGACCGTCTTAAGTTGCTGTAAGTCGAGATAAACATTTAAGTAGTCGTTTCAACAGATCCTTATTGCTCAATGTCAGTGTGTTTCTTTTTTTTTTTTTTTTTTTTTTTTTTTTTTTTTTTTTGGTTGGGGCTTTATAATTCAGAGCGTCCATTAATGAGCTCCCCATAGGCCAGTCTCAGAGTCCCACACCACCACCAGCCACCCAGACCCCCACCCACAGTCATTCAGTATCCCCCCATGCTGCAGCTCAACCGTAATGTAGTTATACATCATGTTGGCTCTCTAGTAAATTACATTTTTATCTGATAGAAACATAATTTAGCCTGATTGAGTTTTCTGCATGATGGCTGAATGCTCTTGTGGCCTGAATCGGTGTCATCCATGCTAGGAAGGTTGTTTTATTTCATTATTTGCATTTTCTGTCATTTATCTGAATGAAATTTTACGTCAATTAATTTAAATTATTTGTTGAAATGCTCCTCAAGCTAATGTCGGTCGAGCTCATTTTCTCCAACAATCAAACGCTTATAATTTGTGTCTGTAGAGAACAACATGTCAAACATTTTCTCCACCACTGATGAAAATCAAGCTTTAAGGTTTCTTACTTGATAAGATTGCTTCACAATGCTTTTTAGAGCAGGTATTACTGTAGCCTTAAGGCTGGATCTTAGATCGTTTAGAGCCAAGGCTTTTTAACTGCAGTGGCATGCCTCTGTTATCAGCTTCGCTTTGGAGAAGACACATGATGGCGCGCAGTTCAGCTCGTGCATAAGCAGCAAAGGGATTGTGCGTGTCAGAGATGGATATCTCCAGATGTAAGACCGGTTCTGGGGATCAGAAATCAATCACACTCCCAGCATACCCACCCGCCACACACAGACACACACACACACACACACACACACACACACACACACACACACACACACACGCACACTCACACACAAATCTCCTCGTTTTCTGTTCATTTTTGTCCGCTGTGATCCTTCCTCTGTGTCACTCCAGCTCAGTGTCACCCTGCGCCTCTTGTTTTGCAGGGGCGTTGCATGGCAGGGGGTTGTTGCCGACGTTGGATGCCGACGCGCACAGCTCCCATCTCCTCTTTCATTTCATGGCTGCTGGAAATGGATGTTTTACGGCCTTCATTAAGACGCGGCGCAGTCAGACGCCGTGCTTCTCCCCCCGAAGTTTAGCGCGGTGAACATCGCCATTAGAAGACATTATGGCCCTAGATTTCAGGGCGCAGTGGAACACTGTATAATTTGATTAGTGTTATTAATCAAATGGAATACCCTCCTCCCTCCCTCCCTCCCTCCCTCCCATCCTTCCATCCTCCTTTATCCCCTGTGCAGTTCCACTCCCATACAGACAGACACACACACACACACATGCTCACCCTCATCCTCCACCAATCCCCCACCACCAAGGAACCTCGCACTCGCTCTAAAAACAATGATTTACTGCATGTTTTTTCTTCCTCTGCCCAGCACATAAATCAATTGAGATGAAAGTTCCATAATTGTGCTTGCTGGGAGGGATTTGAGCAAAATTGCGCTATGAATTTTTTAAAGGGAATTTTTACTAGCTGTTCAGTGGAGTCTGAGGGAGAGGAAGGTAAGGCCAGGAGAGGATTTATGGGCCTGAATTCTTCATTACTGAAGTCATTTTCCTGCAAATGATAGCGCAGGACCCTAGAGGGAGGCGCCGTCCCTGAGCAGAAGCAGGGATTTTTAACCTGGTTTATCTCTCGTGGAGAGGATTGCAGCTCAGTAATATTATATATGTGTGTGTGTGTGTGTGTGTGTGTGTTTGAAAGAGAGAGAGTGAGAGAGAAAGAGTGTGTTGGTGTGTATGATGGATTTAAATATCATACAATATCTATCTCTAAGTAAATGGATAACTGGAATTGTTATAATTCGTCCTAACATCCAAACAAATGAGCTCACTCCATTTTATGGGGGTTTGCTAATTTCCTTTAATCCTTTCTGAAAATGTTTATTTGCGTCTTCTAAAATCTCACAGGCTCTTCTCAGTGTTTACCCTTGAAGTAGCATATTTTCTCTTAGTTGCACTCTCGTCATATAACGATCATTACTTTTCCCCAAGAGGTATGGACACAATCTCTTCTTAATAGCTTAATAGGTTGGCGTGACTCTTTCTCTCCCTCTTTCTCTCTCTCTCTCTCTCTCTCTCTGTCTAGCAGCCTAGGCAGAAAGTGGCATGCTGGAGAACAATGTTGGAGGCAGGCAAGGCAGAGAACACACACACAGAGAGAGAGAGAGAGAGAGAGAGAGAGAGAGGAGATGGAAGGAGGCTAGGGGGAAGAGAAAAAGAGAGGGAAGAGAGTGAGATGGGGCATGTCGGCTCTAATGAAGAAAGGCAAATTCCCTCCTTCCCCTGTCAGCCCTCGTGTGCTGCTGCCTCAGCCGTGCAGGCAACATCACCAGAACAGATTGCCCGATTTAATCAGCACTGACTTCCACACGTGCTGGACGCCATCTTCTCCTGAAGCAGCTGACTTGGGAGTCTTTCCTCGCTCTCGTTTTATCGTACTTACAAATATTACCCGTCCATCCTACTCCACCCATGTCGCTCCTGGTGCCGATGAAGGCTCTTAGCTGCCCCGTCGGTTTGTTGGGACCGCACACCTTGTCATTTTGCAGGGGAGCAAGTGGGTGTTTCTTTTTTTTATGTCTCCTGGCGTCACCACTGATTTATGAAGAGGATATCAATTTACCCATTCCTGGTGGCACTAAAATGGCGGCGTCTTTGCCTTCCTCCTCCAAGCGGGGCTTCTCAAGGTTAGCCGAAGATGCCAGCTCTCATTCTGCCGGCTGCCGGCCGTCCACTCAATTTTACAGCCCAGTAAGCTGAGAAGCAAGAGGGGTAAATCTAGTTGAGGAGGGGCTGGGTAGGGGGGAAGAAAAAGAACGAAGAAAAGAGAAATGATTGCACAGGCTGTCACCACCTGAAGTGGATCTCATTGCTACGACGCTAACAACGACACACAATTAGTCACTTCTCACTAGCAGGGCTGTGAAACTCACTTACACCCCAAAATGGGGTTTGGGGAGAAGGAGAAGGCCTCTCTGTCCAGAGAAGAGGTATTACCACTGTTTCGTAGTGAAGCTCATCCATGCACGGGCGCGCAACCAGCTTCCAGGTCCTGCTATGCTGGGTTACAATAGGGCTCAGTCATGTCGACAATGTTAAATGGAGCGCTGCAGTGCTATGAGTGATGTAGATCCGAACGCCTCCCTTATGCTGTAACGGGACGAGGCTAGGGAGAGATAAAGGGGCCGTTTAAATTGTAAATTTAACATAGTCCATCTCTGCCTTGTGGGCAGGAGGGCCCCTGTCATGAAAACACCAGATGTGGTTTCGAAACTGCATAGGATTTTTTTCTGAAAACACGTCAGCTCTTCAGATGACATGATTAGCCGTAAGTTCAGTTTCGATGTCTTTCTCGCTTCATTCGATTTCAAGTCTCCACATAAACTTGCTCAAAAATGCAACAAAAAACGTCAATCCCCAAAGTGGTGCACAACACAACCGCTGTGTTTTCAAAACATCAACATCGTCATCAAGAAAAAAAGAGGAGAGGTCTGGCAGGGGCACTGGACGGGGAGTGGGCATGGCCTCCGAGGGGCCAGAGACGCATCAAAGAAGCAGCGAGGGGGTGAGAGAGAGAGAGAGAGAGAAAAGAGAGAGAGAGCCAAGAGGGAAAAAGTTTGTCCTGGGCCCTTCTGCACAGACACTGCGTGACCAATTGAGGAGAAGAGGATGAATAAGGGCATTCACAGGCCCTGCTGAAAGAGCCCCTGCTGGGCGCGCAATGAGGGTGGGCCCGTGCGCGCCAGCAAGACGTGCACTAACCGCTGACCTTGAAAATTTCCCAGGAAGCACTTTGTGACGGTCTCCACAGCAACGGGCTGGGTTCACATGGTAACGAGGTGCTCTCCTCAATCAGTCCTTGGCAGACTTCTAAACAGACCAAAAGTTTGGTGAAGCGACTCAGGCATCCATGTTAAATCCGCTGGCTCAACACCAAGGAGATGACAGTAATTGTATAATCTGAACTTTACTGTAGCCTCACTCTTTCTGGGAAGTGCGTGACACTGGCCTACAATCTGTTGCCATGTAGATAAAAGCCTAAGGTCATCTGGTCTGTGTTATAGACAATTTATGTATGCTATATAAGCACATGATATCCTACAAAACCCAGAGAAATGTACGCAAATATAACATTTCAGAGGAGCTATTCTGATGGAACCAAACACTCAACCTTCAGTTAACCAAATGGACTACGCTTCTAGTATTTTTATTCGAGAGAATTCATAAGTTTAAATGTTTTCCTCTTCCGCCTAGTATATTCACCTCTTGAGCCACACAGCAAAAGAAGGGCTTCAGAGTTTCTCCATTTTGCCTCTTTTATGGAACTCCATAGCATGAAATGACAATCCTCCTCGCCGAGAACCACCAGCGTCAGGCGGTAATGAGATTGTGCTGCTTGAAATATCACTACAAAGCATCGCCCTGCACTGAGTCGCAGTGCACCTTCAAACGAGAGAAGCTGTCTGCTAGGGGGGAAAAAATGGAGGCACAACAAAAACAATCGGAGTCCCGCTGAATGAAGACTCTCTCTCTCACCGCAGACAGGCGCTTTCATCCTGAGAATGATTAGCCATCCGAAACGTTTTAGAAGCCTCTTTGTGCACACTCCTCAAACGAGGGGGGGGGTGGGTTTCTGTTCAGAAGGGGTTGTTTTGGGAGCCTCCGTGGAGTCCTAGCGTTCTTGCGCTAATTGCGCGACATCTGACGAGCGAGGCGTGGGAGCGCTATCTCAGCGCTCTTGTGACGCCTCTTGTTCTCCCCGTCGTTAGATCTCGCGCTACAGCCAGATGCGTCGTAAACAACGCCTTGTGTGATCCTCCATGTCTCCTGCCTCTTTACGTTCACACTCCTGACAATTGTGCACTGGTGACCACTCGTGCCGGTGTTGGGTTCTACACTGCGATGCCAGCCTGATAACCTCTGTGCCCAATTGTTTTTCCTGTTTTTTCTTTTTTTTTGTTTCAGTCGTTTTTTATTCCCCCTCCCTCCCCCCCTGCTTGCTATGATCACTGAAATCATATGCAGTTCTGCCCTGTTTTTTTTCCCCTTTCGTTCTCTCAGTCATCATTCTTTCATCGTGGCAGTATCTGAGATGCTGGCGCATTCTGCGTGCCTGAAAGCAGGAACAAAGTCCAGAACGTGCGCTTGAGAATCCAACTGAGCTGAAGCCTACACACACACACGTTTTTCTGCGTCTCAGGCCCAGGATTCTCTGATGGAGGGGAAGTCAGCTCTGGCAGAGGCATCAGTGTGGGCCGACTCCTGAGAGCGAGGGAATGCAGTAGAGTGGAGGTGGAGAAGAGAAGAGAAGCAAGTGCTAGAGAAAGAAAAGAGAGAGCAAGAGAAAAAAGAGACAGAGAGCACACAAGAAAAGGGAGAGAGAGAGAGAGTAGGTCTGGAAACACAGCTCATAAAAATCAGTATTATAACAACATTAATTGATGCTGCTGAGTGCCATATGTGATGCCATATGGAAAAGCCACCCTAGAGGCCTCCTATAATAGACAGCCTGCGGTGGTGCACACAACTTGGCACGTTTACAAACAAGGGACGTCCCATTAATATCAGCGGCTGAGGCTGTGATCAGGGGGGAGAAAGAGAGAGAGAGAGAGTGACAAAGAGAGGCAGAGAGAGAGAGAGAGGAGAAGCAGTGCTGGCATCCTGTCAGCTAGGTAGCACAGCGTCTGTGCTTTTTCGTCGCTGTTATTTTTTTTTTTTCCCACCCCATTCATTCGTCTGCCATTTACCCGTCTCTTCTCACCTGCCAATGAATGAAATAAAAAGCCACCCCGGAGCTTTCGCCTGGGCACCGCGCCCTCTTTGTCTCAACTGTCAATCTGAGACCAACACTTGGCCCAGGATGCATGAGGGGTTGGGGGGTGGATGTGTGTGTGTGGGGTGTATGTGGGGAGTGAGAATTGGCTGCATGAGCGCGTCCTCTGGTCAGGGTTAACGATTTACAGCGCCGTGCCAGGCTCATACGGCCCTGACCTCACCCACAACTGTCACTCACGCTGCGTCACGTATTCCGGTCCGGTGACCCCCCCTCACCTGTTCTCCACCAAAGTCCTTTTAGGCAAGTCCTTCCACTCGGCGGCCATTTGACAACGCTTTTTGGGCACTCGTCGGGCATCCATTTCGGCAGAAATGAGCGTGCGCAAGGCTTCACGACACCAATCTTGCTCCAGCGGCGAGATCACAGCACATGATTGGCACGATGTCTTCACAACACACCATATGATTGGCTCAATGTATTCACATGTTGACGTTTTGCCGAGAAAAGGGTGGGATATGTGTAGACAACGGCCATATTGGCGTGACAAACTAGCCCCATGCATTTCTATGGAGTATTTTTTGAGTGCTGTGTCTCCACATTAGAAAGTCTCTGTCTCCACTCAGCCCAGGGTGCCCGCGAGGTCAACCTGGTCATAGCACTCTGACCCGCCGCTGCTTAACCCCCCACCTAGCTCGGAGTGACGGCCCAGTGAGTTAGCTATTGCATCTCTTCCACAGAGCGTGTTCCGCGGTGGCGGCGCCGTACTGATGTGGAATCGGCAGCGTCTTGTGAGGTGCTCGGCAAGCCTCCCACGTATGATATCCTGAGGTGCTCGACACCACGGCTCTTTTAAGCGGGAGCCGGGTGGTGTGCGGGTGCAGTCGTCTGAGTGGCTTAGGGTGGGGTTGGAACGGGATGAGATTCAGTAGGGAGGGTTGGTGGGTGTGTGGAACGGTTGAGGGGTGGTTGGGGGGGTGTTCTGCTACAGTAGCTCCACGTGGAACTGAGTTGTCAGCCATTCTGTCAGGCTTCATAGGAACGGACGCAGAGCGAGCAGGGAGCACAGCTGTTTCCCTCTCTCCGCTTGGAGGGAGAGAGGAGAGGAGAGGGAGAGAGAAAAAGAGAGAGAGAGAAAGAGAACAGAGGAGCGAGAGCTTGACTGTGATGTGTGCCGATGGAGCTCCTGCACTGGGTCAAACGCTGCCAGGGTTTTTGTGTTCATCTTTGTTTCGTC